>NW_006408539.1:2084159-2113066 GCF_000296735.1 Chrysochloris asiatica | reverse complement strand
GGCTCTTTTTTCTTGTGGGTAAATACCAAGTAGAGGAATTGCTGGATCATAAGGTATTTCTATTTTCAACCTTCTGAGGAAACGCCATATTGCTTTCCAGAGAGGTAGAGGTTGGACCAGATAATTAGAGTTTTAATACTACAGTGAAGCCAGTAGCTAGGACCCTGCTGAGACTGGGTCAGGCCACCTTTACTGTGGATGCTGGCAAATGGCATATAAATTCAGCCCTCAATGGCAGAGCCGAGTCAGCTTCTGTAGGTCCAGAGGATTATGTGAGTTTGACATCATATATTTTGGGGGGAATGGATGTTTTGGCTGATTTCAGCCCTTGATCAGTGATTTGTAGCCAGGGATGGAATCTCCCATTTGGGCATATAGTGATAATAAAGGTGTTTCAGCAATTAGGTAAACATTATCAAGAAATTGTTTTCTATGTAATTTAGTAAGGTTACCTAACAGAAATGTGAGAAACATCCATCTGGAATGTCTGGGACATGTGGGGTGAAGGTGAGACAATGAAGACATAGGGAACCCAATTTGAGATCTGGAGATGATCTGATCAGTTCTGCTGCCCAAGTTCCTAATTTAGCATTGGAATTTTCCTTTTTGTTAATGCAAAATGTAACACCAAACCAAAAACATAAAAAAAAAAAAAAAAACAACTCCATTAGAAAGCTTAAGTACCAAAGAGCCTTGGGTAAATTAATCTAAAATCTTCCATTTACTGAGCAAAGATTTATTAAGCATCTAAAAGCATCTGAAAACCCTTAATTAGGATGGCAGCTTTCTCCCCTCCATGGCACAGAGTTCTTCAGAGTAGGGTCTCAAATTGGCACCAAGGTGGAAAAAAGAAGAAGAGAAGAAAACATCCCTTAGCTGAAAATGACTATATGCAGTTCCCAGCTGGGACCGCAATGCTCCAATCCAAATAAGCTTCTTACAATGTTTTAAGCAGGTCCCTCTTTCTCTCTCCTTTGGGCTGTTGTAGATGCACATGTCAGCAATGGGGGTTCTCAGCTACTGCCCTGCCTGGCCACCTCACCCTCCCCAGGGTGGGGTTAGATAGCCACTGTATTGTTATGATTGCTTGATTTCTCGGTAGCAGCCCACCCCTGCCTCCATCCCTTTTAGCAGATTATAAACCACTCATGGGCAGTAGCTGAATCCTGTTGGACAGCTATTTCCACATTGTCTAGCACTCTGGCTGTTCCTAGGATGAGTTCAAAAGACACTGCTGAATAAGTAAACAGAAGGCAGAATGAGTAAGATACATCTCAAATCTACGATTGACACTCTCCTTTGACACGCTTGACTGGATGGTGAATTCCAACTCTCACTTTCAAATGGGGGGTGGGGGGCTACAAAGGCAAGAAGTGACTGGCTTACAAGCTTTCAAGAGGGAACCTAGATCCAGAGGGCCTGGAGGAAGGTAGAATCTCCAGTGAGTAGTATTCAATCTGTCTAGGCGGGGCTGATGCAATGAAATGCAGATGGGTCTCTTGTGATACAATAGTGAATAATTGTTATCAGGACTGATTGTGTGAGGGCTGGAAATGTAAAGGTAGATGTTTTATAGCAAGGAGGGGAGTGATTAACTTTTCAGTCTAGGAGCAGAGGTCCCTAGGACCATCAAGGGAGAAGAGCAGAGAGCAGGACCCTACCCAGAGAAGCAGTGATGCCTGAAATGGAGCCAGAGAGGATGACGTGGAGCGATGGAGCAGCTGGAGACTTTAGATCCAGAGAGGGAGAGTGACTGTGTGCTGAAGACCTGGGGGGCACAGGGGAAGGATTGCATGGAGGGGATTGTAACCATGGCAATGAGACAATTTAGGATAGAATGAATGTAAAACCAGTGTTCTCCCATGTAAACTATCACATAATTCACAATAAAACATTTAAGAAAAAAAAAAAAAGTTAGGGGAGGAGTTTATGCTCCAAGAGGGGTTGACAAAGGTAATTTTTTGTAGTTTACTTTTTATAAAAGGAGCTCTGGTAGCGTAGTGGTTACGAATCGGGCTGCGAACCTTAAGGTCAGTGGTTCGAAACTACCAGCCGCTCCGTGGGAGAAAGATGAGGCTTTCTACTCCCGTAAAGATTTACACCCTCGGAAACCCTGTACGGGTCGCTATGGGTCGGAATCGACTCGACGGCACTTAACAACAACAACAACAACTTTTTATAAAGTCAGGTTTATTATAGCATAATTTGCATCGAGTAAATTTACCCTTTTTCAAGTCCAGTTGTATGAGTTTTGACGAATGAATAAATAGAATTGTGTTAATACCACCTCAATCAAGATATATTACAATTACATCATCCCCAAGAATTCCCTCCTGCCCATTTGCAGTCCCTCCATCTGCTCAGACTCTCTTTTCTGCTCCCTCTGGTTTTGCCTTTTCTAGAATGTCATATAAGTGGAGTTCATAACATGCCTTTTTAAAAAGTTTCTATTGTGAATTGAGTGAAAGTTTACAGGGCAGATCATCAGTTTTACATTAAAAAAAATCATACACCTTGTTTCATTACAATGATTATTATCCCCTCCATGTACATCAATTAACAGTATTTCTCTCTAATCACATTAGCTCTTTTTGTTTTTTAAACATTCAGGCATATATAATAATTTATACCACTAAAGGGCACATTCTGCAAGTCTGCCTCCTGGCTGCCAGTTCCCAGTCCCTCTCTTTCCATGAATCTATAGAGTCCTCAGCTGCTCCCTCTCTCTATGTCCCATCTCTGCCTCCATCTCTGGTATCACTGCTTCTCTGGATAAGGTCTCGCATTCCTCATAGCATGCCTTTTGAGTCAGGCTTCCGTCACTTAGCAAAATGCATTTGAGACTCATCCAGATGGATGTGTGCACAGGGCCAAGCTACACTGGCAGAAGAGGTTCACTTACAGGTGGGTTGGCTAGAAATCAAAGCTGGTCTGAATTTTTCTTCCAGACAGAAGTTGTCAGGGGAAGTGTAAAGCAAAGAGAACCCCTAAGGAATGTGATATAAGGGGAATTTTCTTCTATATGATCATGGGCAGTCTTTTATGAAACGGAATCTTCTGGAACTAATGTGTATTTATCTGTAGAGTTAAGGGCAGGAGTCACGCAGGGACACCTAGAGGCTTCCTTTTGAAAGACCTGTCCTACAAGGAGATGCTCACTTGGGCAAGTCTGCCCCAGGCCAGAACTACTAGGGCCATGCCATAATAGGAGTTAAGGCTGTCCTGGCTCTTCATTACATTTGAACAACAGCTAAGGACCTTCTGGGTTTTCGTTAACCACTAGCGGCTGACCATGGAGCGCAGTTCTTCTCTGCACATGTGGGATCACCATGAGTCTGAAGCTGCTTGAAGACAACTGACAAGCAGCTGCTTTCCAATGGTGACCTGTCCCTCAAGCCATTTCTGAAAGGTCAGTGGGTCAAACCTGGAGACGTGGTCTCTAAGATTACAGCCTAGAGAACTATGGGAGCAGTTCTACTCTGATCCACAGGATCCCTGTGAGTTGGAATGCAGGTTGTCTGCTCCCATAAAGATGGTTGTTGTTGTTAAGTGCTGTCAAGTCAGTGTTGACTCACGGTGATCCTATGTATGGTTCCCAAGGAGCGGCTGGTGGGTTTGAACTGCTGACCCTGAGGTTAGCAGTTCAGCGCTTCTCCTACAACACTACATCAGGACTTATGAAGATCACAGCCTAGAAAACTATGGGTACATTTCTACTCTGTCCTATAGCGTTTCTGTGAGTTGGAATAGAGTCACCAGCACACAACAACAACAGCAACAAAGGAAATTTACTGAAGTGTTTCTGAAGCCACAGGACAGAGAAGAATTTGGAAAGTTGCAGCATCTTCTGCCAAGTCCTAGAGCAAAAAAGGAGTCTTGGGGAATGGGAGATAGGACTCAGCAGGAAGTCCCATTCCTGAGTCTCTGGAACAGAGACTGGGGGACCAAGGACCCTGCCCTCACCTGAGATAAACCAGGGTGTCTGAGTGGGAGAGGTTCTGGTGGGTGGGCCCATGGCACTTGGTATCTTGGTGATACCAAGAGAGAAGTTTTAGTTGAGTGGATGTCAGTGAAAGTCAGAACTTTTAGAAATGAAAAAAAAAAAAAAAAATCTTTCAAGACTACTCAGAAGCAGTCTCAGTTTTATCAGAAGGGTCCATAAATCAACAAGTATATTGACTCAAAGAAATCTTCAAACGGCTTTTCTGCCTGAGCCTGCAGGATTAGGATAACTGTAGCTTCATTTGAATATAGAGAAGGACACGTTCGACGTGGGTATCAGAACTGGTCTCCATGGTGGTGGTGGTGGTGGTGGTGGGCTTGCCTATCTGCAAGTGGAGAGAGGTGGGGATGGGTCAGGGCCAGGTCTGTGTGTGTGTGTGTGAGGGGGGGTTCGGGGGGGGAGGTGGGGCATCACTAAGCCAGCACACCTGCAATTCTTGGTGACCAACAGTCAGACACCAAGTTGGTCAGACACCAAGGCAGACTGGATGGATGTGATTCTTGGTGACCACCGGTCAGACACCAAGTCGGTCAGACACCAGTCAGACACCAAGGCAGACTGGATGGAGTTGCTCCTTCCCAACTGTCTCTCCCCTCCTTCCACCTTCGTGATGCTGGCAGAGAAGTTGGCTCTGGAGGGGCCACCGGGAGGTAGCTGAACATGTTTCCTTTCCAAACCTCTTGCTGGGGACCTTCTTCAGCTATTGCTCCCATGGCTGGTTTCAAGAAGGTCATCGCGCTGCCCTTAGCAGATCCAATGGGAGGCTTTGAGGTTGAAAGCATTGAAGGTGTTTGGGAAATAATCTAGCAACAGCTGCCCATGAAAAGGATAATTAGGGGCCCCCAACTGATCCTGAGAAAAGGTATAATTAAAGCGCCATTGTGTTGTCTTTGCCTAAGGAGCAAGGAAAAGACACTCCGTCCCAGCTGCCTGCCAGGAAGCACAGAACAGCCTCTGTCAGACTTGTTCTAGAAGGAGCCATCAGCTGTGTTCTGGGCCATGTCTCCAGGCTGGGCCCCTCCACTCCCAGTCAGATCTCTGCGTCTGGGACATGGAAGTGGGAGGGTTGTGGGGAAGCCGGAGCCAAGAAACCATTTACTTCTGTAAAAATAAGCAGCTGGGTGGCATTGTAGGTTAGACATTGAGCGCTAACACAGAAGCTGGCAGTTCAAACCGACCTGCTGCTCTGTTTACATAAAGATTTTCAGTCTCAGGAACCCTGTGCAAGGTTGACATGAGCCAGAATCCACTCAGTGGCAGTGAGTGGACTATTTTTTTGTTTTTGTTTTGTTCAGGGGGTTTTGATGTAAATGTTTCTACTCATCCCTCATCAGGTATAGGTGGGAACACTATCATCCTAGAATAAAATCCTAGGCAATTATGTGTGTGTTTGAGTGTTGTGTGTGTCTATCCCTCATACTGAGGTGATATTTAAGGTGGTTCCTGCTCCCAGGTCAGGAGGTGGGGTTCTGACAGCCTGACCTTCCCATTTCGAAGTTTCCAGCATGTGTCCATGGAACCCAGAATGGCTCAGTGCCTGCGTGGAAGGAGACACAGATGATTAAGGTCACCCCTGTTCCAGGAGCATGTGCTATGGGGCAGTTGTTATTACACGCCTTCGAGTCGGTGCCAGCTCATAGCGACCCAGTACAGGGTTTCCAAGGAGCTGCTGGTGGGTTTGAACCTCTGACCTTGTGGTTAGCAGCCTAGTACTTATCCAGCACTACACCAGGGCTCCACTGCTAATGTGGTGAGAAACAGGAAATGTCCAATATGGAAAATGACCGTCAGGACCAGGACATGAGCATGGTCAATATCTGCTGTGTACACAAATGGATTCAGTAATCTCTGTTCTAGCTGGGCTTCCCACACTGGGAGGGGGCATTCGAGTTGCTTGGGGAGCTGATTATAGATGGGGATTGAGAACTGCACCCCAAGATTCCAAGTCTATAGCTTCGGTGATCTGGTGTCTCACAAATGTTGCCTCCGATTCTGATTTCGGGATCCCTGGACCACACTTTGAGGAACACTTTCAGAACAAAGGTCCTTCTCCTCACACTGCCCTCTATTTCTCTCTCCTGATCTGGATGTCTCTCTGACCCCTGAGCATGTTGTTGGTATTCCAACCCCAAATTCACACTGCTTGCTGTCCATCAACACCTTGAATGTTCCTCCACCACATCTATCTACAGAGTCCTGCTCCAGCAGGACTAACTCAGATCTTACTTCCAAGAAACCTTCTCTAACCCACCTCAGGGCAAAACAGAGACCCTGTATCTACCACCTCTCTAGCAGTGTGTCACACTATGGCAGCTTGTTTGTTACTATTACTATGATGTTGGAAGCTATGACATCAGTGCTTCAAATACCAGCAGGGTTACACATGGTGGGCAGGTTTCTGCAGAACTTCCAGACTAAGACAGACTAGGAAACAAGACCTGGTGATCTGCTTCTGAACATTGCTGTTGTTAAGTGCCATCACATCGTTTCCAACTCACAGTGACCCTGTGTAGGATTTCCAAGGCTGTAAATCTTTCGGGAGGCAGAAAGCTTCACCTTTCTCTTACAGAGTGGCTGGTGGGCTTGAACCGCTGAACTTGTAGTTAGCAGTTCTGTGCTTAACTTACAGAGCCACAACACCAATGAAAACCCAATTGATCACACATGGCAGGATAGTGATGGAAGATAAGCCCGTAGGTTGGGAGGGCAGGTCTTGAAGCAGTGAACTCAGGTAGAGTGATGACTTTGAATATGGCAGAAGCAGGCATCACTGGGCTCTGTTGTACATAGGGAAGGTGACTGAGGGCAGCTAACAAGGCAACAGCATTCCTACTTGTAACTTACTGTTTACTCTGTAGGATGTCAGGGGGTGGAAACATTAAAGAGTGTGGACTCTCACCTGGGATGTTTGACTCTATGAAGAAGGAACAAAGGGAGCCATGGAAGGTTATTGAGTGGAGAGAGAGGGACTGTGGGTAAGAGGAGTTTCAGTCGGGGTTCTCAGTCCTTGGGAGTTGGGGGGGTAAGGCCTGGATCTTTGTGAGGGCCCCACGGTTGTGGTTTCTTACTAGAATGCAGGGCTTTCTTAAAGCTGGGTGGTGGTAGGCGTTCTGGTCACTCAGCCTGCAGAGGCTCAAGATGCTCTCTGGAGAGCAAGGGGTCATGGGGCACAGGAGAACCTCGGGAAGGCCCCTGGCACCACACTTCCTTGGGAGAGGGTAGGAATGCAGAGGTGCACCCTGCCTCATCTAGAAGACATTAGGTCAAGCTTCAGAGAAGCCCGCTATGGAGAAGCTGAACGTCACTAGGGAGTAACTGGAGGGAAGTGAGAGTTCCTTGGAAACGTTCTGGTGCGTGTGCAGTGGAATCACAGCCACGGGACACAAGGAAGGAGCTGTAGTCTGAAGAATATCACTGGGATGGAGGGGACAGGAGAGCTGCTTTTATGAAACCTTTGCAAGCTTGTCGTATGGAGGAGAAGATGAGTTAGTAGGCCTGTTTGCTAAGGCTCTGGGGACAGCTGAGAGCCAATGGGTGAGAGACAAAAATCCACATGATAAAATAATGAAAAAACAAAAACTGAAACAATGCAATTGCTGTTGAGTCAATTCCTGCTCATGGCAACCTATGTGTGATCAGAGTAGAACTGTGTTCCATAGAGTTCTCAGTGGATGACTGTTTTTTTTTTTTTTTTAAATGTTTTATTGTGCGGGAGAAAGATGAGGCTTTCTGCTCCCGTAAAGATTTACAGCCTCGGGGTAGAGGGTCGCTGTGAGTCAGAATCGACTCCATGGCACATAACAACAACATTGTGAATTATGTGATAGTTTATATGGGAGAACATCAGCTTTACATTCATCTTATCGTATATCGTTTCACTGCCATGGTTAAAATCCCCTCCATGCATCATCAAACAATCAAAGGGTATACCCCTCAAGCCTGCCCCTCTGTCCCCTCTCAGAGAGAAGACCCTCTCCCTCTCTGGATCTAGAGTCTCCAGCCACTCCATCTCTCCACATCATCGTCTCTGACTCCATCTCTGGTATTACTGTTTCTCTGGGTAGGGTCCCACTCACCGCTCTTCTCCCTTGATGGTCCCAGGGCCCTCTGCTCCTGGACTGCAAAGTCAACCACTCCCCTCCTTTTGCTACAAAACGTCTACCTTTACATTTCCAATGCCCAGTTAGTCTTGATAGTAATTATTCACTATTGAACCACAAGAGCCCTGTCCTCAGTGGCTGATTTTTCTGAAGTAGATCACCCGGCCTTTCTTTTGAGACCCCTCTGGTTAGCCAACGAGCCTGTTAATGGTTTACACCACCTGGGACTTCATAGTAATAGTGACTAACATTGATTAAGCTTTTTCAATGGTTCTAATTGATTAATATGAATGAATTAATCTCATCCTTACAGCACCCTATGCAGTAAGGCTCTTACTGCCGTCATTCTGTAGTGAGGGGACTGAAGCAGAGAGGTAAGTGGCATCTCCATGGCCACACAGGTTGCTGCGTGGATGGAGCATCTTTGATTTGTCACATAAGAGAGCTGTCTCAAGCCATCATTACTGTCCAAATGTCGGGGGTGGAGTGTGGAGTGGAGAATGGGCTCTCTGGGCAAGTATAAAGTCCAGACATAGAATGGACAACCACGTGGCGAGATACAGTGATCGTTCCCCAGCTGGTGGGTGTCCCAGAGCACAACTTCTCAAATGTTGGTGTGCAGTCAGCCACCTGGGGATCCTGGTTGATTACATGCACACTCCACTCATCCATCTAACAGGATGATGCTGATGTTGATGTTGATGCTGATGTTGTAGGTCAGAGGACCACACCAGCAAAGCCCTAGAGGCTTCGGTATCCTGACCTGCCCAGAGAATTTAAAATTTAGCTAGATAGCAGGGCAGACACATTTCTCAGAGGAGCAGCGATTGACCTATAATAGGGGTTAATTCTTTCTCTACACATACTCATCAAAAGATCATTTAGAAAACAACCACTTCCCCGAGGCCCAGTTTAAGCAGCTATAGATGGCCTCCCTCTGAAGGTTGAATTCTTATGTGTGTCCATATACCTATCAGGCATATTAGCAGCCTTTATAAAAAGGAATGATAATACCACAGCTAAATATTCTTCCTGATTGCTGATTCCAAACTGATTCTCATGAAAATATACAGGCAGGGATCTCTCACTCTGAAAAAACAATCATGAACGTCCAGCCAACGTCTCAGTAGTTGATAAGATTCCATTTATGCATAAACATGGGTGAGTTGATTCCGCTCATAGTACTCAGATATAGGGCCTAGTGAAACTGCTCCTTAGGGTTTCCAAGACCGTAAAAAAGACAGGCTCATCTTTCTTCCTTGAAGGGGCTGGTGGGTTTGAACCACCGGCCTTATGATTAGCAGTCCAATGGCTCTGTGAGAGCTCCTGGATGAAGAATGAATATAGTTAGATCAACCTTACTGAGTTCTCAGTAACTCCTACCACGACCATCACCACTTGCTGTTGAGTTGACCCCCAGCTCACGATGATGCCTTGCGTGTCAGAGTAGAACTGCACACCTTAAGAGTTTTCAATGATCCCTGGGCCAGTCTCCCGAGGCATCTTTGATGGATTCTAACCTCTAACTTTCCAGTTAGCAGGTGAGTAGGTGAAACATTCACACCACCAGGGACTTCTCATTAATGTCTCTGATGCCCTTGATGGTGACTACCTGCCTCCCTTTCTTACCACTGCTCTTTCCCACTCCCTGTTTGGGGGTCCTGTCCAGTAAAATTCACTGTGTCTCCCCATGCTTACATGGACATCAGCCAGGCTCTTACTGCTCTGCCGGCCCAGACTTGTTGGTGGTCACTTCCTCTTTCTTTTAAATAACAGGAAAATGGAATCAGTAGAATTGGGCTTTTTTCTATAAAACACTTGATTGAAATATGTAGTCTCATTCAGCTAGAGCTCGATGTCCCAAATGAAAGCTTTGGCCATTGTCCTCTTGGGTACAGACCATGAACTCTGACTCCTGTTAGAGTTCAAAGACATGACAAAATGTTCTGTTTGTCCAAAGACATGCCAGGCTGGCCACTCTAAGGTTTATATCTCTGCCAAGACCAGGGGCTGGACTGCTTAGAGGTGGGTGGAAGAGAGACTTGGGTTAGCTACTCCAGCCTCAATTTCAACTCTGGTCATCAGAATTTCTTTGTGGATCAATAGATCAGATATCTGGGGGCCAAAGGGACCCAAACTCAAAACTGAACCCACTGCAGCTAAGTACGTTCCTACCCTCTAGGACCGAGCAGAGCTGCTTCATAAGGTGTGTTTTGTTTTTTTGTTTGTTTTTTTCCCATAAGGTTTTGGAGCGTGCCCATCCTTATAGAACAGGCAGCTTCATGGTTCTCCTGCAGGGAGGCTTGTGAGTTAGAATCGCCAGCCTTGTGGTTAGCCAGCCTGTGTTAGTTCTCTATCTAGTGTTGCTCAACAGAAACACCACGGGGGTGGGGGGTGAGGGGCTTTAACAAACAAAAAAGGATTGTTCCACAGTTCAGGAGGCTAGAAGTCTGAGTTCAGAACACTGAACTTTCTGGAGAAAAGGCCTTGTGTCTCCTTTCAGCATTCGAAGGCTCAGCATGCCTTAGACATCTCCAGTTGTGTTGGCATCAATATTTCCCTAAATCTAGGCATTTCCCAGTTCAGGGAACTGAAGCCCAAAGGACACACTCCACTCCTGGTTCTTCTGTCTTGGTGGTAGTAGGTCCCCTTTCTCTGTCCATTTCTCTCTCCTTTTATCTCTTGTAAAATAAAAGGTGTTGCAGGCCACACCCCCGGGGATCTCCCTTACATCCGATCAGGGTTGTGGTGCCATTAGAGTGATGTAGTCTACCCTTAAGGAGACCTGGTAGTGTAGTGGATTGCTAACTGGATTGCTAACTGCAAGGTCAGAAGTTTGAATCTACCCGTGGCTCCTTAGGAGAAAGAGGAAGATTTCTGCTCCCATAAGGATGTATTTATTGCCTTAGAAACCTTAAACAAAATCACTATGAGTTGGAACTGACTCGGTGGCACACAACCATCACCAACACCACTCCACCCTTAGCCCTCATAATGGTTTATCATACAGATCACAGCACGGGGATTATCGCAGAATTGTCAAACAGCTGAGAATCGTGGTCATGTTATCACATATTTTGGTGGAGGGGGGGCACAATTCAATCCATGACACAACCCAACACTTAACCCACTACACCACCAGGGTTCCCCAGGGGAACCCACACATCAGGAATTTGTAAAAAAAATTCCCCACGTGATTCCAATTTGTGCCACATTTGCAAACCAGTGTTCCACAGATTTTTAGTTCATCTACTCCGCCATCTTTGATTTTCTTCACTCTTATTTCCTCTGGATGGGGAGAGACCAATAGTTGTACTTTAGATGGCCTCTCATAAACTTTTAAGACTCCACTTGCTCCTCACCAAAGTAGGATGTAGAACATTGGCTTTGTGGATCTAGATGTCCCTCAAGACTATCGCTGTAAGCCCTCAAGTCCGGTGACTTAGTTCCTGAAGGTGTTTGTTTATGGCTAAGCAGTTTACATAAATTCTTTGCAGTCTATGTAAGCATACATTGTTCCCTGTGTGTTCTAGTATATACCTGGGTATATCTGCAGCACATACAAATACAGATGTAGAAATATGCTCTGGCAAACCTTTATCTGCTTGTGGGTGTACTCCCATATGCCATCCCATACCTGTTCAGCTTACATATATAAGGAACATTTATTTTTAATTGAAAATGCAATTATAGCAAGTTAGAAATGAAAGAAAACTGGCAAACATCACAAAACTCATAAAAATAACATTTTTACTAATTAACTTCTTGGCAAATCTCTATCATCCTCTTTACCCACATGAATTTACTGCATAGTCTTTGATCCTCTCTTCCATAACAATGGTGGTGATGGTGATGGTGATGTGTGATGTGGAGTCGGTTCCCATGTACAGCGACCCTGTGTAAGGTTTCTGAGGCTGTAAGTATTTATGGGACTAGTATTTATGATCTTGTTTTAGTAGTATTATGTAAGTATTTATGATCTTTCTCCTGTCCATAACAATACTTACCTTATATACTTTTTCACTGAAAGATAACTCAGTCTTTGAAAGATAATAGCAAAGGTAACTCCATCTTTCCTGTTGAGTGACAGAATGGGTAGTTTGTATGGTTGATAGAATTGCTATTATTATTATTGATAGATTAGAACAGTGGTGGGGAATGCCGGCCCGAGGGCTGTATAAAGCCTGTGACATCATCTAGTCTGGCCCTGCCAAGGAAACTGCAGTTCCAGCCAACACAGTAGGGGTTGTTGTTACTGTTGCTGATGTTAAGTGCAGTTTTGTTGGTTCTGACTCATAGCGATCCTCTATAGGATTTCCAAGAAGCAGCTGGTGAATTTGAACCACTGACCTTGCGGTTCAAACTTACTTTTCAGTCTAGTGCATATCTGATTGTTGTTGTTAAGTGCCATTGAATCGGTTTCAACTCATAGGGACCCTGTATAGGGTTTACAAGGAGGGGCATATCACATTATTTGTTGTTGTTAAGTGCCGTCGAGTCGGTTCCGACCCATAGCAACCCTGTATAGGGTTTCCGAGGAGCAGCTGGTGAGCTTGAGCCGCCGACCTTGCAGTTCAAACGGATTTGCAGTCTGGCACATTAACCCACAGTGCCACACCAGGACTCCATTGTTGTTGTTGTTAAGTGCCATCGAGTCAGTTCCGACCCATAGCGACCCTGAACAGGGTTTCCAAGGCTGTAAATCTTTACAGGAGCAGATAGCCTCATCTTTCTCCTGTGGAGTGGCTGGTAGTTTTGAATTGCTGACCTTGCAGTAACCACTACGCTACGACAGAAGTTGTCAAAGACTTCAACAATCGGCAAAACTCATGTAAGCAGCACTCAAGAACTCAAACAATGGGTTACATTAGGCAAATCTGCTGCACACGACCTTTTTAAAGTATTCAAGAGTAAAGACATCAGTTTGAGGACTAACATGCTCCTGACTCAAGCCATGGCATTTTCAATAACCTCACATGCATGCAAAAGTTGGACACCGAATAAAGAAGACAGTAGAAGAATTGATGCATTTGGGTTATGGTGTTGGAGGAGAATATTGAAAGTACCATGGGCTGCGAAAAGAACAAACCAATCTGTGTTGTAAGAAATACAGCCAGAGTACTCCTTGGAAGCCAGGATGGCCAGACTTTGTCTCTCATACTTTGGATACACTGTCACTGGAGAAGAAAATCATGTTTGGTAAGGTGGAGGGTCAGAGAAAAAGAGGAAGACCTCCAGCAAGATGGATTGGCAAAGTGGCAGCAGCAATGGGCTTAGGCGTGGCAACAATTGTGAGGTTGGCCCACAACTGGGCAGTGCTTCGTTTTGTTGTGCATAGGGTTGCTATGAGTTGGTGCCAACTCAATGGCGCCTAACAACATATTTGACTTCTGGTGTGGCGCTGTAGGATTAGCACTGGACTATGAACCACAAGGTCAGCAGTTCAAACCCAGCAGTCAGTCCTCAGAAACCCTATACAGGGTCACTCTGAGTTGGAAATGACTCGACAACAGTTAACAACAATAACTACAATATTTGATCTAATTTTTTTAATTCATAGTTTAGAAGTTTCTCTCAGCTTCAAAACTAATTACTGGCACTGGTATAATGATACATCTTTCTCTCACGGAGCAGCTGATGGATTTAAACCACAGATGTTTTATTAGCAACTCAGTAAATACTTAACCCAATGCTAGCTGATTTCTTTTTATAAATGTCTAGGATTACTGTCAAATTTGGGGAAGTCTCTGTTAAGTATTCTTTTCCATATGACATGAGAGATTTGGGATCATTTCAAGTTGTCTTGTGTGGTGACTGAATTTAATGCTCTGAATTGATACACTTGTTAACAAGCTATCGATGAAGTCCTACTTGCCCACAAATGCTGAGTTCTAGGGTGGGCTGACTTCTTTGTGTCATGATGCCCATGTGTTGATTCAGTGGGACATTAGAGGATATCTAGAAGTTATTACTACACTGAGTAGGCTAACAATTACTTAACTGTATGTAGAATTAACTGCAAACCAACCACATCAGTCATTAGTATCCCACTAACCCCAAACAAAATGTATCTGTAGCTGAAGCTCCTCTCAGTCAGTCTTATACAGCCTGACAAGATGGGAATGTAATGGAGGGCAAGTCAAAAGGGGAAAAGACTGCTTTCTAACCAACTGTGGTCAAAATATCTCTTTGCAAATGTTATTAAAACACAGTAAGTGTGAATGGACTGATAGACCTCCCTCCCCCCAGGGTTTGGAAAGGGTGTGTAAGTGAGGGCCTCGAGGCATAAGCTTCATTGTTGTTGTAAGTGCTAAGGAGTCAGTTCTGACTCATAGTGACCTTGTATAGGGTTTCTGAGGAGAAACTGGTGGGTTTGAACTGTTGACCTTGCAGTTCAAACCGACCTTGTGGTCCAGTGCATTATTCTTCAGCACCACACTAGGACTCCTGAATTAGTCTGAGCATGCTCAAATTTCTTTGTTTTTAAAATTAATTGTTTGGACTTTTTATGGTGAATTGGGTGAAGGTTTACAGAGCAGAGCAGTTTTCCATTCAGCAATTCATACTCATTTTGTTTCATGTCACTGCAATTCCCACAATGTAGCCTCACTCATTCCACTTCCTCCCTGTGTTTCCTTGTTTCCATCCTTCCTACTTTTCTGAACTTTGTCCTTGAGCAAATACTGCTCCTTTGATCTCAATGTTTGTTGTTGTTGTTATGTGCCATGGAGTAGGTTCCGACTCACAGTGACCCTTTACAGGGTTTCCAAGGCTATAAATCTTTACGGGAGCAGAAAGCCTCATCTTTCTCCCACAGAACACAACTCGTAGTTTTAAACTGCTGACCCTGAGGTTCACAGCCCGATTAGTAACCACTATGCTACCAGAGCTGCTTTTGATCTCAAGGTACGCACACCTTATTCTAAGGTGTGTGTACCTCCCTAGACCTTATAACCTGTTTGTCTGAAAATTAAACCATGGGAGCTGGGTTCATTTCCAGACCTGAAGGGTCACTAAGGACCACAATCTGAGGGGTTCCATTACTTTGTCTGGTTCCTATTATAAATGACCTACCACTTGTCTTTCAGTTAGTGGTACTTTGGCAGCTTGTGTGTTGCTGTGATACAGGAAGCTACTTCATGGTATGTTAAATACCAGCAGGGTCACCATGGTGGACAGGTTTCAGCAGAGCTTCCAGACTAAGACAGACTAGGAAGAAGGAGAGGTGGACTACTTCTGAATAGCCACTAAAAACCATGTGAATAGCAGTGGGTCATTGTCTGATATAGTTCCTGAAGATGAGCCCTTCAGGTTGGAAGACGCTCAAAAATACGACTGGGGAAGCTCTGCTTTCTCAATGTAGAGTTGACTTTAATGGTGTGAATGGAGCAAAGTTTTTAGGACCTTCATTTGCTGATGGGGCACAACTCAAAATGGGAAGGAACAGTTGCAAACATCCAATAATAATCAGAATGTGAAATGTATGAAGTATGAATCTAGGAAATCATTAAGAATAAAACGGAACGTGTTAAGATTGTATGCCTCCCTCATTGATACCCTAGATATAGTAATCTGAAATGAACTGGTATTGGCCATTTTGAACCTGGCAATCAAATGATCTACTATGCCGAAATGACAGATTGAAGAGGAATGATGTCACACTCACTGTCAAAAAGGGCATTTTAAGCTGTAGGCTCACCTCTAATGGAAGTGAGTCAAGGAAGCCACGGCAAGTCCTTTCCACAGACAGCCGTGGAGCATGCACCTTAGGCAGGGTCCACGAGCCCCGGTAACAAACGACAGGTCCTCACAGACTCAGACCAGTGAAACATCCAAGCACCTTATAGGACCCTTGTGCTCTCTCCAGATGGGTACGGATGGTTCCGCAATGGGTGGGCTCAAGGCCCATAAGCTAAGCACAGCATTCTTAAGTGTAACATCGCTGATGTGCCCTGCTTCCTTCTGTTCCCCTCTGTGGACCCAATGACAGCTTGGCCCCTTTCCCACTCCATTTAGATATTGAGGTAAAGTTAGAAACATCAGAGGTGACCTGTCTCTACCTCTGTCAGAGACATTCTAGTCATTAGGTGTAGTCTTATTCTGTAGAAGAGGAAGTTGATCATCCTCATCATTACCAATAACACCAGTGGTTTCTACATGCCTGCCACGCACACTATAAGAATCTTAATGTACACTTCACAATAGCCGTTAAATTATTAATACAGTGATATGATGCTAGCACAGGGAGGTAAGCAAAGCAGATAAACTCCCACTCTTGTGGCATTTTCTTGTTATTTCTGTGGAGGAGGTATTTTCATTCCTAGTTTACAGATGAGTAACCCCACCCACTGTGATTCAGTTGATTCTAGCTCATCGAGGTCCGTAGGACAGAGTAGAAGTGCCCATAGGATTTCTACATTATCTATCTATGTATATAAATCCTGATGTAGTACTGTAGGATAAGCACGGGACTGGTAATTTCAAGGTTAGCAGTTCAAACCCACCAGCCGCTCTTGGAAACCTTACACAGGGTCGCTATGAGTCGGAACTGACTCTTTTGGTACCCAATAACAACAACATATATGTGTGTATGTATGTCCATACACATCCATATGCTCACATACATATTAATTTTGTATTATGGTCTGGGTGAAAAGCTACAGAGCCAGTTAGTCTTAGGCTATAAACACTTAGGCAGGCAGAGTGCCACCCACATCTTTCTCCTGAGAGGCTGCTGCCTCAGAATCACTGACCTCTCAGCTGGCAGTTGAGCACTTAAGCACTGTGCCACCAGGGCTCCTACAGATGAGTAAAGTGAAGCTTAGGGAACACTGGTGGCTCAACAGTTAAGCACTCAGCTGATAACACATAGGTTCAAACTTACCCAGCTGCAATTACAGTCTAGAAAGCCCTACTGGGCAGTTCTCACTTAACAGCACCTTACAATAACAACAAGTGAGGCTTTTTTGTTACTGTTGTTAAGTGCCGTCGAGTCGGTTCTGACCCATAGCAACCCTGTATAGGGTTTCCAAAGGGCATCTGGTGAGCTTGAACCACGACCTTGTGGTTCAAATCGACTTTGCAGTCCAGCGCATTAACCCACAGCGCCACCCCAGGGCTTAGGAGAGATAACGTGACACAGCTAACTAAGTGCTGAAATGACCGGGGCGGGGTCTTGTTTTGAACACATGTTAGGTGCCACATCAGCAACTCTCAAACTTAAGCACATATCAGAATTGCCTGGAGCTAGTTAAAATGCAGATCTTTGGGCCCATCCTGCTCCTGTAGATTCACAGCCTCAGAAATCCTATATGGGGTCACTATGAATTACCATGGACTCGGTGGCAGTGAATTTGGAGTTCTGTGCCAGGGCCTGAGAATCTGCATTTCTAACAAGTCCTCAGGGGACTGCTGACTTGGGGACCCCCTGACTTTGAGAAGCACTGCTCAACAGTACAGAACCACATCTCTGAGCCTTGCTTCTTTCATACCCATTTCCTTATTTATCGTCCACCTCTGAGGGGTAGTCTCTTTCCCCCCATATCCCAGCACCTCCACCCCAGATAGCACGGTGTGTGCTGCCTCCCACCATCTGCATCTGTGTGTATAATTACCCTAATTAAGTAGGCTCTCACTTACAATCCGTGCAAACAAGCCACTCAGTTAGAAAAGGGGTGTTACTGCACCTGCGTTCTCAGGCAGCACTACGGGTTGACGGGTTGACCGTTGATGCACACAAATCACACCAGCTGATTGATGCTGGCCACGCTGGCTCCCAGCTGAGGAGGAGAAGCTTTTCCAGATGCAGGAGAGATGGGGTTGGAACTTGCAACCTCCCAGTCCTTTAGGGTGAGTACTACTGAGGATCACTCTCTTGTTTGTTGAGGCTTGAATTTTTTCTTCAATTCCCTCAGCTTGAGAAATGTTGAGCGTGTTCTTCCCTTTTGGTTTTCTATTCCAAGTCTTTGTACATTTTGTTATAATATTTGACTTTGTCTTTGCTGCTCTTTGAAAATTTCTTTTCAACTCTTTTACCTCATTTTTTCCCATTTGCTTTAGCATCTCTACTCTGGAGAGCAAGTTTCAGAATCTCTTCTGGCATCCATTTTGACCTTTTCCTTCTTTCTTGTCTTCTTAATGACCTTTTGGTTTCTTCCTGTGTGATGTTCTTGATGTCATCCCACAGCTCTTCTGGTCTTCGATCTTTAGTGTCTAATGCATCAAATCTGTTCTTCAGATGATCTCTAAATTCAAATAAAATATGCTCAAGGTTATATTTTGGCTCTTGTGGACTTGTTTTCATTTTCTTCAGCTTCAGCCTGAACTTGGATATGAGCAAATGATGGTCTATTCCAGAGTCTGCCTCTGGCTTTGTTTTTGCTGATGATTTGGAGTTTTTCTACCTTCTCTTTCCATAGATACAGTCAATTTGATTTCTGTGTGTTCCACCTGGTGAGGTCCATGTGTACAGCCCTCTTTTATGTTGTTTCAAAAAGGTATTTGCAATGAATAAGTCATTGGTCATGCAAAATTCTATCATGCAATCTCCAGCATTATTTCTATCACCAAAGCCATATATTCCAAATACTGATCCTTCCTCTTTGTTTCTAACCTTTGCATTCCAATTGCCAGTAATTATCAATACATTGTGATTGCATATTTGATCAATTTCACAGTGAAGAAGTTGGTAGAATACTTCAATTTCCTCATTACTGGGTTAGTGGTTGGTGCATAAATTTGAATAATAATTGTATTAACTGGTCTTTCTTGTAGGTGTATGGATATTATCCTATCACAGACAGAGTTTTGCTTCAAGACAGATCTTGATATGTTCTTTTTGATGACGAATGTCATTCCTCTTCAATTTGTCATTCCTGGCATAGTAAACCATGTGATTGTCAGATTCAAGATGGCCACTATCCGTCCATTTCAGCTCACTAATGCTTAGGCTATCGATGTTTATGCATTCCATTTCACTTCTGACAACTTCCAATTTTCGTAGATTCATACTTCATACATCCCATGTTCCTATTATTAATGGATGTTTACAGTTGTTTCTCTTCACTCTGAGTTGTACCCTATCAGCAAATGAAGGTCCTGAAGGTTTTACTATATTCATGGCATCACTGTCAACTCTACTTTATGGAAGCAGCTCTTCCGCAGTCAGATTTTGAGTGCCTTCCAACCTGAGGGGGCTCATCTCTCAGCATTATGTCTGATAATATTCTGGTGTTCTTCATCATGTTTCAATATTCAATATTCTAGTGCTATCTGACAGTGTTCAGCTGCTATTCACAAGGTTTTCAGTGGTTAAATACTTGGAAGTAGTCCTTCTCTCCTTCTTCCTACTCTAAAATAGTCTGGAAGCTCCTCTGAAATATGTGGTAGCATAGCTTCCAGAGTCACAGCAACACACAAGCCACCACAGTACGACAAAGTGACAGACAAGTGGTGAAAACAAGGCTCATAACTCACATCATATATAAAAGCAAAGTCAAGATGGATCAAAGACCTAGAACTATATAGATCATTAATGAAAATAGGGACAAACTTAAGGACCTTAACACAGGGTCTTTACTGTGAAATACACTATCAAACATAATTAAAAACAAACTAAGCATCTGAGACTTCCTAAAAATTAGACACTTACGTGGATCAAAAGATTTCACCAAACAAGTAAAAAGAGAACCTAGATACTGGGGGAAAAATTTTGGCAATGACATATCAATGTCATTAGCATGACATATCAGTGACATTATGGAAAACTTCAAAATCTTAACTAGAAAAAGACAAATAATCCAATTTGAAAATGGGCAGAGGACATGAACATACACTTCACCAAAGAAGACATTCAGGCTGCCAACGAACATATGAAGACATGCCTGCTATCATTAGCCATGCTGTTGTGTGCCACTGAGTCACTTCCAAGTCATAGCAACCCTGTATAGGGTTTCCCAGAGTGTCTGGTGGGTTTGCACTGCCAACCTTGCAGTTACAAGTCTAGTGCTTTAGCCTAAAGCACTCCTTGGCCATACAATTGTCCACAGTGGTTGCATCATGTTATAGTCCAATCAACAGCTCATGAGGGATCTAGTCTCTCCATATCTAATGGCTAATGAAAGGGATGCAAATCGAAACAACAACGAGCTTTCATCACATTCCAACATTACTAGGAAAGCTCAAAAAATAAGAAAACAATAAATGCTGGTGAAGGTATGGAGAGACTGGAACCCCCGGATGCTATTCGTGGGACTGTCGAATGGTTTGAGCTCTGTGAAAAGCAGCATGGCACTCTGTCAAAAAGTTGGAACTAGAAATATCATATGACCCAGCAATCCCTCTACTTGGTGGTGTAGATCCTAAAGGAATAAGAGCTGCAGCATGAATGGGTCTATGCACATCCATGTTCACTGCAGTACTATTCACAACAGTAACAAAGATGGAAATAACTGCCCACCGATGGGAGAGTAGATAAACAGACGATACAAACACACAAAGGTCGGTGGTTCAAACTCACCTGCCACTCCTCAGAAACCCTACACTGGGTCTCTATGAGTTGGAACTGACTCCACGGCACTTAAGAACAGCAACAACATGGGTAGATATATAGATAGAAATGCAGGCTAAATGGATGTGGGAGGGAGGGTGGGAGTGTACCCACAGATCTATAAGGGTTTGACAGAGGATGTCTGTAAATGCGTATTTACCTTTATTGAGAATACACTCAAGAATGTGGTGGAGCACACAGAGGGAGAAGTTGTGAGAGTTTCTGCAGCATTATCAAACTGGGCCTGGGGTCTCAGGACTATATTTGGGGTGAGGGTGTCGGTGGATGTGAGGGGGAAACAGCACTATGATCAATTAGCATAACATAGTCCACAATGACAGTGTTCTACATTCTACTGTGGTGAGTAGCAACTGGGGTCTAAGAGTTCATGAGCAGCCATCTAAGGTGCGACTATTAGTCTCTCCCTGTCTGGAAGAAAGAGAAAACTGAAGACATGTAGAAATAATTAGACCAATGGACTAATAGACCATGGGAACATCCGTCTTCATGACCCTGAGGTCAGAAGAACAGTTGTGTCTGACTACCACTACCAACTGCTCTGAGAGGGCTCACATTAGCAGGTCCGGGATAGAGTGGCAGAGAATGTAGAACAAAACGAAAGATTCTAAAACAGACAGGCTTACTGGTTGGGTAGAGACTGGTGAATCTGGAGACAATGGCCACTGGTCACCCTGCAGGTCTGGAACTGAACTCATCTCTGTGGTTCAGTTTTCAGCCAAGCAATAGCCAGGTCTACAGGGGGTGTAACAACACTAGTGAGGTCCACACACCAGAGAATGTCAACCATCAGAGACCAAAAGGGACAGAGTTCAGAAGGGATGGAAACAGGCAGCACAGAAAGGAAGTGGGAGAAGTGATGAAGTGATATTAGGTTGAGAGGAAAATATCAATGAGCTGAAACGAAGTGTAGGGTTTGATGAATGTAAAACTAGTGATCTTGTCTATAAACCTTTGTCCAATTCACAATAAAAAGTTTAAAAACAAAACAAAAGCACAGACCCTGCTAGATTTTTAAAAGATAAAATTATCAACATACAAACAAACAAGACTGCATGTAATTCAGCACCTGTCTATAGGGTCAGGGTTTTGACCACCAGTTATGATTCTGGGCCGTCACAAACTGCCACTCTCGGAGATGGAAGCCAGGTAGGAATGCCTCCAAAGGGCCTGGCATCTGGGATTCTTTGTTAATTCTCCTGCCTTGTTAAATGTTTTCTACCTGTCAGTCTATTAACCGTCACTTCCCGCTGCTCTAAGTGTGCCTGTCTGCTCCCTCCTTTGCTGCTGCTAACCCTCTGTGGCTTTGGCAACCAGATACATTTAATAGCATTGTATGTAAAGTGAGGGGACTTAGGCTCAGTAAAGCATGCATGCTGAGTGTGTGTACTGCCCCATCACCTAGCAGCTTAGAATCGTATTCTACATGTGTTTCAGATGAACGTGGCTGCAAAACAGAGGAGCCTGAGTTCCACAACAAAGGAAGGAAGAGTCAGGAATCGGCGGAAGAGATGGAATGCGTGGCTCATTGCCTCCATGAACAACTGCAGCCTTTGCCATGCAATCATAACTGGATGCTGCCTGGCTTCCACGACAGAACATTTACATCGGAGATTCTATAGAACAGGGGTGGGCAATGTCTGGCCCATGGGCCCTGTAAGGACCTCACAATCATTTGGTCAGGTCCTGTCATCACATTGTTGTTGTTACTAAGTGCTGTCGAGTCTGCCCAACTCATAGCAACACTTTACAGAGTTTTCAAGGAGCAAATAGTGAGTTTGAACTGCAGACCTTGTGGCTCAAACTGACCTTGTGGTAGAGTGCTTATCCTCTAGCACCACACCATCACATTAGGGTAGTTGCTGAAATATTGGACCTAATAAGGTATGCTAATTTTCACGTTGATAATTTTGTATGGCTCGTGAATGATGTTATAAATTTTGGTAGAAAAAGTTTTCCCACCCTTGATATTCAGTCCTGGTGTGGCGCTGTGGAATAAAGCACCAGACTGCAAAGTCAGTTTGAACTATAAAGTTGGTGCTTCAAATTCACCAACTGCTCCTTGGAAACCCTATACAGGGTCACTATGAGTCGGAACTGACTTGACGGCACACAACAAAAACAACAACAACCCCTGCTATTGAAGAATTCTGATCAAAAGGGGGGAAATGCAGACCAGAAATGAAAATTTTCATGGATTCTAGACTTTCTAGAACCACTGCAGCTGAATGAACACCAAAACTATCTCCCTGAGATCATCTTTAAACTTTAAATCAGAAATATCTCCTGAAGTCTTTTAAAACAAAACTATTACTGAGCTTCATCAATAAGGACTGTCTGCATTGAGCATTGTGCTCTTTCTAGAATTATCTATGTGCAATCAAACAGTCAACTGCAACTTGAAAACGTAGGCAGGAAACTCTGGGGCCAGTGAGTCTATGTTAACTGGGGGGAAACAACTCAGAAAAGGAGGCTGAGGATGGCTGTAGAGCTCCGAGAACATAATCCATGGCACTGATTCGTACATGGAGAAATGGGTGGCTTGGTGTGTGTTCTGCTATGTATAGTCTCAGCAACAACAACAAAATCCTCCTCCAGTTGGGAGGCAAGCAGCTATCCCTACTCACTGCTCTAACCCGGCACTCCCCCACCATGGGATCCTGAACAAAGGCGGGGCTGATGGGAACAGATGTGCTCGCCCCATGGTCTCCAACCCCAGCTGTCTGCCTTGGGCCTTTTGTTTTCTTACCTCCCACCAGTCCCCAGTTTCCACTCCCTGAGTAAATAAGAACTCCAGAGAACTCATGCTTACTGAGGGCTTCTTCACTGCCAGCCACTGAGCTCAGCACTTTTCCTTCTTTATCTGTTATCAGAGTAAGTCTACAAGATACGTGCTATGAGCATCCCTCTTCACAGGTAGGAAAACTAAGATTATGGAAGGGAACTATGTGAGTCTGGAATGATGAGCAACTTTCCCAGAGTCACACAAGTTTGAAGGAAAAGGACCAGAACTTGCACCCTATCTGCTCTTCTCCAGGGTTATTTCTCCTGGGTTTTCAACAGTGAGCCCAAGGCCCTGCACCATCAGTCCTGGATTACCAGGTTCTCGCCACAGAAGGTGCAGTGGCCTGAAAAGGTGTCTCATTCTCCTCATTTCATCTTTGGCAGAGCTTAGGGAGTCTAACAGGAGTGATGAGACCACCCTGCTCCAAGACTCCAGGTGAAAATGCCCAATACCTAGGCTACAGAAATCACTGGTATGATTTTAAAATGTCTGCACCTGCTGGCTGATGCCTGAAAATTCTTTTTCCTGGGACACAATTTTCTTTTTCACAATCAAAAGTAAAACTTAAAATATAAACATTCCCAGGGCATATGGCTTTTGGTGAGCATTCATACTAAACTGTAAATGACTGACACTAGCTTCCTTTGTAAGATTGATACAAGGTTTTGCGAGCAGGAAGAGGCAAGCATGGCTCTCTCTGAGTGTGCGTATGAAGCAGGGATGGAGGTAAGGAACTGTGGATTTGAGCTCTAATGTGGAGAGTAGGGTGCAGAGAGGGGAGATTACAAAAACAGATTCTGTCAACTCCGCAGTTTTGTCTAAAACCTGTCTTGGCTCCATACGTGCTCACTCTCTTAACAATCCATCCAAGCTGCTCCCTTCACAAAGCACGTTGGATCATAGCTTACTGAAAACCTAGAGATAAAACTTAAGACTAACAAAAATCTATCTGCAGACTAAGTGCTTCTTTTCTACATGCTCTGACGATGCGTTTTGGTAAACTGGGCCTTTCTTGAGTTATTTTACCAACACGGGCATTTAAGTCATAATATGTACAGGAAATTCTGTACATACACAGATAAGCCTCTTAAACATAAGGTGCCCAGTATTTAAGTTGAACAATGCAGGTCTTCACAACTTTTATCTTCCATCTAAAAGCAAAAGATGTTCAGTAAAAATGGACAAGGTTTTCCTTCCTGAGCTACAAATTAATCAGGCCTCCTGCTCCTCGCCTCTTTCGTGGGTCTCCTGCCTTCTCCATGACACACTCTACCCTCCTTGCTGGTTCTTTTCTGCAGCCTTCTATATGCTGTCTGAAGGGTAAGTTAAAGACTAACAGGCACTTTAGTATTTCTCTTTAGATTTGTATTTTATTTTTTATTTTAAAAATTTGTTGCCAGGTCAAATAAGGACTCATGGCGAGCCTATAGGACATTATAGATCTACCTATACAGTGCCGAAGGCTGTAAATCTTTACAGAAACTGACTGCCATTTATTTCTCCCAAGGAGTGGCTGGTGGGTTCGAAACACCAACCTTTTGGTTAGCAGCTGAGTGCTTCACTGGACTACCAGGGCTCCTTGCAAAAGTGGTTTTGTTGGTTGCTAAGTGCGTGGGGTCAGTTTCGACTCATAGCAACCCTGTATAGGGTTTCTGAGGTTTTAAATCTTTTGTGGGAGCAGAAAGTCTCATTGTTCTCCGATGGAGCGGCTGGTGGGCTTGAACTGCTGGCCTTGTGGTGCCCCAGTCCAATGCTTATCCTATGGAGCCACAGTAGTCCCTGTAAAAGTAGTACACTATTTGTTTAAAAACTGAAACTCTAGGGAAGTCATCTTAAAAGTGAAAGACCTTTGATTCTCCAGAGACCGCCAGCCCCATGCCCTAAAGGGAGGGAATCACAATTAAGTGCTATTGTAGTTAGGTGCCACCAAGTTGGTTCTGACTCACAGTGACCTCATGTACAACAGTGAGACCCTGCCTGACCCTGTGCCATCCTCTGTCCTCCTTGAGTTCACTGTTACAGCCACTGTGTCTACATACCTGGTTGAGGGTCTTCATCTTTCCCGCAGACCTTCTACTTTACCAAACATGGCGTCCTTCTCAAGGACTGACTCCTCCAAATACCTCCTAATACCATGCCCAACTATGGTGAGACGGCATCTCTCCATCCTCACTCTTGAGGGGCATTCAGGCTCTACCTCTTTAAACATATGTGTTCATTCTTCTGAAAGTTCATGCAATATTCAATATTCTCCATCAACACCATTATTTAAATGCATCTGTTATTGCATCTTACTCAACCATTACCCAATTTTTGCATATCTGTAAGGTTATTGAAAATACCACAACTTGAGTCAGATGCACCTTAGTCCCCAAAGTGACAGCTTTGCTTCTTAACATTTTAAAGAGATCTTTTGCAATAGATTTGCCCAATGCAAAAATACATTGTTTGATTTCTTGACTGCTGCTTCCATGGATGCTGATTGTAGGTCCAAGTCAAATGAAATCCTTGATAATATCATTATTTTCTCTGTTCATCACAGTGTTGCTTGGTGGTCCAGTTGAGGATTTTTGTTTTCTTTATTGTAATTTCTTTAGTATAATTCCCATTTTTTCTTCCCTTTCTCCATGTATATGTGCATATACTGCCCCTACACACACAAATGAACTCATTCTGTTATACTTTACCTCAACCTGCTTTCTTCAGTTACTTATTACAGACAACTTTTAATATTAGTATATAAAGAACCTCTCCATTCTTTTCTAATCACAGTATGAGATCCTTTTGTTATTTAAAATCTCTGTTTAAAGCCCTTTAGAATTTTGTTGCAAATATCTTGTTGTCTATATGAGTTTGGGTCCTCTAAAATACTTCAGGCTCTGTTAATTCACTATGGCAAGCTGTTGTTAGGAGCAACATGCTCTAACATGCTCTAATTTCTGAGAAGGAAATTCTAGCAGTTTGCATATCAACTCATACCTGGATCCAAAAAGTATGCGTGGAAGTAGGTTAGACATAGAAAAGCTCAGCCGAAAAGGATCACTTTAAAATAGGGGAGACAGCTATCATTTTCCTTTTCTACTGTTTATGATGGAGTCCCCAGGGCAGTGTAAATGGTTAATGCACTCAGCTGGTTCAAGTCCACCCAGAGGTATCTTGGAAGACAGGCCTGGCTATTTCCAAAAATAAATGAGCCACTGAAACCCTGTGGAGCACAGTTCTACTTTGACACACGTGGGGGTGCCATGAGTAAGAACTGACTCAGTGACAACCGGAAGAGAAGCAAGATCAGAGTGGCCTGCTGGGAGGATGCTTCAGAGATACACAGCTATGAAGAGGCAGGTGAAGAGGGGGCAGGCAGAAGAGCCCTCTCTAGAGAGAGAGAAGACTGCTGAGGCTCTAGCTCAAGTGGAGAACAGGCCAGGACAGAAATCCCTCTTCCAACCTGCTCCTCCCCTGCCCCTGAGGACATTAAGGAATGTCTGCCTTGAGCCATGTGCTCTTTCAAGAACTATCTGGTGGTGGTGGTTGTGGTTGTGTGCTATTGAGTCGATTCCAACTCAGAGCAACCATAGAGAGGGTTTCTGAGCTACAAGTACATCTTTATGGGACAGAAAGCTGGTGTATTTGAACCTCTGACCTTGCAGTTAGTAGTTCAACACATAACCCACTAAACTATCATGGGTCCTTTCAAGAACTGCCTCTATGGGATCAAAGTGACAAATAGCAACCCAAAAGTTTAGATAGGGAACTTGGGTGGCAGTGAGTTTATGAGGGAGGGATGCCTCCAAAAAGGCAGGTGAGCATGGCAATCCAGCTTGAATGAATCAAAAGAGACGCCCCTAGCTGTTTCACATTATTCATATTTGGACCTCAAGAGTCCCTTCCTAAGAAGGGATGCCCAGTCCTCAGGGCTCGCAGCCCACACACACTGCTCCCATCTCCTTGATCAGTCAAAGCTAAGCAGATGGAACTAGTACACCTACACCTTTTTCAGGTGGCCCCAAGTGAGCAAGCTATCAAGAGTCTCCCTTTGTATAGAAGATGTGTTCCTGGAACACTGGGCAATGCTGGAAGGAGGAAAATCTCATTCGGCTGAACATACACACATTTAAAGGGAATGGGCAGAAAGTTCATTAACAAAGCAAAGAGCAGTTTTGTGATGTGAACAAATATTCCTTAGTTAACTATGCTGCAAGTGCTAAGGTGGGTGGATTTGGTTTGTTTAAATCAGGAGTCACATCTCAGAAGAAAATCCATCATTCTAAAAGGAAGCAAGATACTGCAAAAAGCATAATGTGGACAGAGTTTCTGTGCTGGTTAGAAGGTGGTTTGGTGTGCTGGCTAAACAAAGGTTAAGCAAAAAAGACTTTTTGTTTCAGCCTTTGTTATTGAAAATTTCTCTGAAATGTTCCCATTCAGTTTCCTGCCTTGGCACAGTATGCTCAAGGAACAAAATTTAATTTCTGATGACTGAATGACTTCCTTAGCTTCCAGATCTCTCTGAGTTTTTGTTTAGTAATATACAATGTAGGTATAAATGTAGAAAGCTTAGGAGAGATGTTTGGCAGCTTGGTTTATAGAACATTCATGTTGTTAAGTCCCCTTGAGTTGGTTCTAATTCATAGTGACCATGCTTGTGGGTTTGAAGCAACAACCCTGTGGTTAGTAGTCCAGTGCTTACCCTACCGTGCCACACCAGGACTCCCATAGAATGTTCATACTAGGAACTAATTTGGAAGTAAAAGCAAAATACCAGCACAATGAGAAATGCCTTTCTGGTGTTTTTTTTTTTTTTTTAAGATTTATGTTTATTTTGTTTTGTTGTCCTTTGCTTCACTCCTCAAAGCCAAATCAAGAGTCTACCATCATATCAGGTGCCGGGAGCCAGCCCCAGCAGACTTATTCCAGGGTTTTTTTCTGAAAGCGGATGCGGCGTCGGCGGATTACGGAGTCATGGATCGTGATAAATTCAAAATCTTCTCATTACATGCTTTATTATTATTATTTCTATGGCTACTCTAATACTCTACTTCTCTCATTCTTTACTTCCCGCTCATTCTTTACTCCCCTGCTTTCCTGCTCATTTCTTCTGTTTCCTTTCTCCCCTCCCCTGGCTCCTGCTTCTCTTCTCTCCTCTCCTGCTCCCCTCCTGCTCTCCTCTTCTGCTCCCCTCTTCTGCTCCCTTTACTAGCTTCCATTCTCTTCATTCTTGTCTCGTTCTATTTTCCTCTACTTACTCTTACTTCTACTTCTTGCCTCTAATTCTTCTTCCACCCATTCTTCTACTTCCCATCTTCTCTTCTTCCTTCTCTTCATCCCTTCTACTTCTTCCCTTCTTTACCTCCTTCTTCTTTGTTCTCTGTCCCCTTGTTCTATCTTACAACCCCCTTATATACCCTTACAGAAAACATTGCATTCATAGTAATCAATGACATCAAGGTACAATCTATC
>NW_006408539.1:2071203-2083325 GCF_000296735.1 Chrysochloris asiatica | reverse complement strand
AAAAAGAAAAAGAAAAGAAAATATTTCATTGTTGCTTTGCAAAGACAATGAATTCTTCATGCACAGGTTTCCCCATGTCTCATTTATTTATATTAATTCCTCAATTAATATGTCTCAATTTATTTATTTTAATTCCTTAATTAATTATGGCCCTGGCCAATCAGGCAATTTGTGTTTTTTTTCTGGGCCATTCTGGGTAGTTGTTGATGTAGCTGCTGTTAACTTGGTCTCCAACACATATGCAATGTAACAAAACACTGGCCAGTACCATACTTTCTCCAACATCTGTTGTGGATTGGACCATGGCTTTCATTGGCTGATTTTCACTGGCTGATTTTCAAAAGTACATCTCCAGGCCTTTCTTCCTAGTGTGTCTTAGTCTGGCAGCTCCACTGAAACCTGTTTAGCAACATAGCAACTTACAAGCCCCACCCACCCACATAGACAGGTGGCAGTGGTGCCTGAGATGTACTGGCTAGACTCTCTGGGGTCTTCTTGATGGGAGGCAAGAATTCTACCATGGAACTATTACTGCCTGATTCTGGGTAGTCAGATGAGCTCATGTCTAAGTTCTCGCTAGTCTCTCATATTCTGTGCCTTTGAGAACTATGCAATTCTGGCTAATTGACTTCCCGAACTCTGATATTTTTGTAATTTGCCGCATGCCATGGTCTCAACAGGAAGGTCATTGAGCACAGACATGAAAGACATGAAGGTTCCCACAGTAGGACCGACGTGGGACCACCTCACTATTGCATTTCGTCTGCCATTCATCTACTGTTCATGTCTCATGTTCATCTGCTGTCCACATCTCCCATACATTTCTCTGCTGTTCACATCTTCCATACGTTTCTCTGCTGTGCACATTCCCCATACGTTCATCTGCTGTTCACATCTCCCATACATTTCTCTGCTGTCCACATCATATGTTCATCTGCTGTTCACGTCTTGTGTCATATGCTCCTCTGCTGTTTGCATCATACATTCATCTGCAGTTTGTGTTTCACGTCACATGCTCATACATTGTCCATGTCTCCATCTTGTCTCTAATTCTGCTCTGCCCCACAGTCGTGTGGTCTTTCTTTCATTTGACAGTGAGGAAGCTGAACCTTCTAGGGCCAGGTGACTTGCTCAAGATAAGTGATATGTGGGAGGCAGGGCTGGAACACCTGATGCCAATACAGTGGTCTTTCTTCCAGCCTTTGAAAAGACCCTATGATTGATGTTCTAATACTGCTTAATTTCCCTTTTCTTATTTTCAGATAGGGAAAGCAGGCCACAGAGCTCAGAGTGATATGTGCTTCTGGTCATTGGTGAGTTAAGAGTGGGTTGGAGTGAAAAAGTCAGATTGAATCTCAGAGTGATCCAGAAAAAACAGGAAGACATGAGGGGGTAGAGATGGAGAAACGAGGCAGGTGAACAGAGGATGGCCAGCCACCACCTCTTCGGTATATATACTCAGGAGTGGACTCAGAAGCACCTTGAAAGAAGGGTCTGATGATTTCTGTTGCAAATGCTGTGAAGCACAATTCTGCTCTGACCTACATGGCATTGCCACAAGGTGACTGACTTCTCAGGTCAGGAGGTATGAGGAATTCAGGGTGTGATAAAAATGTTCTACAATGGATTCTGGTGGTGGAGGGACAGCTGGATGAGTAAGCTAAAAACAGTGACATGTACATTTTAGACGGGTGTATTGTGGACTACAGTAGGTTCCTTGTGTCTCAGTGAAGCTGCTCTTAAAACAAGAGTTCAAAGGCAAATTGAAACCACATGGTTCTACTGAAAGGACATCCCTGCTGGCAGCCCTTTTCCAAGCTCTGGGTCCCTCTGTGTTCCTAAGAAGCAGCCCATGGGGCTCAGTAAACTTCTAGAGGGAAGAATCAGGGAGGAGGGAGTCCTATGGGAGGGCAGCAGGAACAGTGTGAAGGCTGGAGTCCGTGCAGGGAATCTCAGAGAGAAGGGCGGGCCCAGGACTGGGACTGCTGTTCTTCAGTGCCATCCATTCACTTCCAACTCATAGTGAACCTGTATAGAGCTTCCGAGGAGCAGCTGGTGGATTTGAACTGTTGACCTTGTGGTTCACAGTCCAGTGCTGATCCTACAGTGCACAACAGGATTAGAACTTATATATTAGAACTTATAGTGAGGCAAATAAAAATCATTTATAAAGGGGTAAGTCTTTGACTTTATTCTTGCTGCCGTTCTGTGGTGACATTACATGAACTACAATAGTGTTAAGTTCCACACACAAAGCCACTACCATTCAGATAACTCAAGGGTGCTGGGAAGGGAGAGTTCATGTATTTCATGGAAATGGTATGGCAATTTGACAGATAGGCATAAGAGTGTTGGGAGTGGGGGAGAGCTATAGTAAAAGCACTGTGTTTTCTTTCCCAAACAAAACACGGTGTTGTGTTAGGGCTGCTTAAAATACTTGATGTACAGTGTGCAGCATTGTGCTATGGATTCAAGTCCTACAGTCTCCACTTTCCACATTTACTAAGCCACCAGTGATGTGGCTCTGTGGGTTAATGCGCTGGACTACAAAGTAAGTTTGAACTGTAAGGTTGGCGGTTCGAGCTCACCAGCCGCTCCTTGGAAACCCTATACAGGGTCGCTATGGATCGGAACCGACTCAAAGGCAATTCACAACAAGAAGCCACCAGTGATGCTTAATATATATATATATATATATATATATATATTTTTTTTTTTTTTTTCAATGCCAAGTTGTAATGTTAATCACTACAGACTTCTGGTATGGTACTATAGGATCAGCACTGACTGGACTGTGAACCACATGTTGGAGGTTCAGACTCACTAGATGTTCCTTGGAAACCCTGTACAGGGTTGCTAAGAGTTGGAATTGACTCGATGGCACTTAACAACAACACCCTGGCTCCCTCACTGCTCCTCGTGGGGCCTGGGAAGGTCACAGTGCTACTGTGCTCTCAGTTTCCTTGTGGGGAGAGCAGAAGCCAGGCCCCCAGTTTCACAGATCTCTTCCCTCTTCTCGTCACAGCAGGTGCCAGGGGAGTCCTGGAGTCAAGCCCAGTTGCATCAGCTGTTGCTCGGGTCCCTGGGGGGGCCGGACAGATCCAGCTCTGCCTCTCATTAGCAGCGAGCCTTAGAGGAGCTGGTGGCACTATGAGTAAGAGCTGGAGGCACCAAGAATGAGAGCTCAGCTGCTAACAGAAAGGTTGAAGGTTTGAACTAAGCAGCAGCTCTGTGGAAGAAAGACCTGGCAATGCTGGACTGCAGCCAAGAAACCCTTCTGGAGAAGTTCTGCTCTGTGAATGACAACAAGGGGGAAACACCTGCATTCTCCAAACATTATTAACATTTTAGTGTCTTGCTTTTATTCTTTTTTTTTTTTAATGTGTAGTTTTTTTCCTCTCCCTGTTTTAAACTGTTACGATCATATTAATACAAGTCTGCATCTTACTTTTAAAATTTATCATGGTTACCTAAAAATGTTTCCAATCATTTTGAACATTTAAAAACCCACCACTTAAAATAGGTTTATAGCATTCAAGTTAGGTGATGGTTGGTGGTTGTATGCCGTTGAATCAGTTCCAACTCATAGAGGATTTGCAAGGGTGTGCATCTTTACAGGAGCAGAAAACCTCATCTTTCTCCCTTGGAATGACTGGTAGATTTGAACTGCTGACCTTGCTATTAGCAACCCAGCGCATAAGCTACTACTTTACCAGGACTCCTATGTTAGATACTGAGCCGTGGTTTACTTAGCCCTAAACCTCCAACAGGAGTCCTGGTGTAAAGCTGTTGGATAAGCACTGGACCGCAAGGTCCGTTTGAACCACATGGTCGGTGATTCAAACTCACCAACCGCTCCTTGGAAACCCTATACAGGGTCACTATGAGTCAGAACCGACCCAACAACACTTAACAAAGCAATAGCAAACCTTCCAACAGGGAGTGTGGTGGCTCTGTAGGATAAGCACTGGACTGAGAGCCATAAGGTTGATGGTTCAGCCCACCGGCTGCTCCAAAGGGGAAATATGAGGCTATCTATGCCTACAAAGATTTACAGCCTCAGAAACCCTATACAGGGCTTCTGTGAGTCAGAACCGACTCAATGACACTTAGCATCAGCAACAACCTTTACTTAGGAGCCCTGGTAGCACATAAGTACTCAGTTGTTAACTGAAGGGTCGGCAATTCAAACTCACCAATTGCTCTGTAGGAGAGAAGACTAAGGCAATCTGCGTCTGCAAAGATTACAGCCTTGGAAACCCTGTGGGGCAGTTCTATTCGGTCCTGTATGGTCACTATGAGTCGGCATTAATTTGACAGCTATGAGTGTATGGGTAACCCTCCAACATGATTTTTAAGTTTATATTTTCACATATCAGATTCTCTCTAAGCAGAGGAGTGTAGTTTGCCAGTCTCTGTTCTGTGTGTCTAGTTCAGGTGTGAGAGCTGGTCATGCAGTTTGAATTTGGCTTTTTGGTTTTTTTAACTTTAGGATACATTTGAAATGATGTTGGAGCAGAGAAAGGAAATACTGTAGAAAGTATACCTGAATCTGAATGAGGCATTTAGCTAAATCTCTTAGGACATCTTTGTGGACAATGAAGAAACAAAGTATAACTATGAATTATATAAATTCATAACCGACTGGACAACTAAGGCCAAAGGATGTTGGCATATGAGCCAGTGTCACCCTAGAGGGGTGTCTAGTAGCCACAAGGTGAGCCTTTGGTCTAGTCTCATGCCACACTTTTTATCAGTGATATGGGTGAAGTCTCAGAAGACAGGCCTATAAATTATAGACATGTATGTGAACTAGAGAGTACAGCGCTTCACACCCACATACATGTGAACTAGAGAATACAGCGCTTTCCAAAGGTTAGTTGTCATGTAGCTCATTATAAGCCAATCTATGAGATGGGCTGCCAAAGCCCAAATAAAAAACCCCATCTGCAGCATTAACAGGGTGTGATTTCCAGAGCAGAGCTGCCACACTCCCGCTGGTCTGTGCAGGTGAAATTGTACAGCAGCCGCTCTGGAAGACACATGCTCAGAAGGGGCTGGCAAGTAGGATGAGGTCAATGAGGAGTGTGTGAACTCTGGAAAGACACTGAGAGAACCAACAAAGCAGGGTAGCTTAGGGCCTGTAAGCCTGGCCTTGGATGCCACTGTTGGCTTTGAAATCCAACGCTGCCATTTATTAGCTGGGTAGCCTTGGACAAGTGACTCTCTGTGCCTCAGTGTCATTATCTGTACAATGGGACAACAACATATATTTCATATGGTGGTTGTGATAACAGAAGAGGTTAACTCCTGTCAAACTCTTAGAGCAGTGCCTGAACGTCAATACCTAAAGATGAAGGTGGCCTCACCTGTAGTGTGTTAGAGGAACATGGCAGATGATTTTGAGTATTTGAATGATGCCCCCAGGAAGAGGATGATGCTTTATTCTGGAGGCTCCCGAGGACAACACTAAATCCCATGGAAAAGATGAGGCTTGGAGTCTTTGTTAGTCAATAAGCACTGAGTGAAAATGTGTTGTGGGTCAGTTATTGCGCAAGACGTGAATGGGATACAGACTCTGTCATTAGAAGCCCCACTGGGTCTACTGAGGAAGAGGCATATAAGCAGATGGTCACAATGGTATGGGGATAAGTATTCTGAGCACCTAGGGAAGATGTGAAGAACTCTGCTCTGGAGAGCTGGGTGATGCTTCGCAGTGATGGGGCATATGTGCAGGGTCTTTAGGAATAAGTAGGAGTTTATGTGGGAGCAGAGGGAACAGTGTGTGGAACCAGGGCTGTCATAGGCGTGGTCTTTCTCAGGGGATCACAGTACAAGGTAAGTGGGGTGGCAGCAAATGAAGTTGGAGGTAGAGGTGGATCTCTCCCGTGGTTCTGATGGAGAAGGTGGTCACAAAAGTCCAGATAACCAGCAACATATGATGCTTATCCCTTCTATTTCTACATCACTGTGCAACAGTTTACCACAGCAAAGCCTGCATCAAGCCACATTCCAGGGGAAATGGGAAAGGATTTGATTCTATTCTCTAGTCATCCTTCCTATGTATGAATGCAGGACTATCTGCCTGCAGAATAAAACAGCATCACATTCCTAAAACATTGGTAACTCGGAGCACCCAAGTAGAGAAACTGAGCAAGGACTGGAGGTTGAGATCCTTCCCACCAACACTGAAGACACAGTCTGAGAGGACATTCCTGTTCAGAAGTGACAAGTATGTTCAGCTCTAAAGGGAAGGAGGAGCCCACTACGCAACACACATTTCCTGGCTCTGGCACACAATTCCAGGGCATCCTATCCATTAAGCACCTTCTTTTGAGGCCCAAGCTCTGTGCAGTTCGGCAGGGAACACTTCCCTCAGGGCACTGACAGTCTAGCTGAATGAACAGCGCTCAGAGCATCCATCAGCGGCAAATCTGTACTATAAGATGTGTGAAAGGAAGTCATTTAGTCTCTCTCCAGCATCCCCAGCAAGCAGGCAGACTTCCTGCTTCTCTGCATTTTTCTGGAGTGCTAATTGTGAGGTAAGGACCTCTGATAGCGTAGTGGTTACGAATCGGGTTGCTAACCTCCAGGTTGGCAGTTCGAAATTACCAGTGGTTCCGCTGGAGAAAGATGAGGCGTTCTGATCCCATAAATATTTACAGCCTAGGAAACCCTGTGCAGGGTCACTATGAGTCAGAACCGACTCCATGGTACTTAACAACAACAATTGTGAGGTGGGAGTCCTGATGTGTTGCTGTGCATTAATCTGCTGGACCGCAATGCCAGTTTTAATCACAAGGTCGGTGGTTCAAGCTCACCAGCTGCTCCTTGGAAACCCTATACAGGGTTGCTATGGGTCGGATCCCACTTGATGGTACTTAACAACAACAACAACAACATTGTGAGGTGAGTGAGTAGCTTGAGGCTGGCAGTAAGGGTTTTGGACCTTTTAGTATGCTCAACCACTGAGTCTTAAAGGGGAGTTTGTCCTGAAGGAACTTGATTGCTTGCCTTGATGGCTTCCTGGCAAAAAGCTTGCTTATTCTTGTAGTAGCCAGTCATGCTGACATTTTCGTTTTGGTTTTTTCATGATGATCTTTCTTTGAAGATGTATCTTCTGTTGCTCTAGCTGTTCCAGGCTTGTCTACTTGTCCTTTCTAGTGGGAATGTCTCACTTCACAAGGTTGTGGATGGGACTCAGGATTCCACCTAAGGTCCTATACTCTGTAAAGGCTTTGCAAGAGTTCTATTTCACTGGGCAAGTTCTAGAACCCCTTTAAGGTATTCCAATCAGTTATAGGCTGAAGACGGGCTTACAAATTTTCTGTAATCATGTTTTCCAACATTCCTTTCTATCCTATTCAAGTGTCTATTTTAAATAGTAGGCAAGGGAAACCAATATTCATAGGACAGCCAAGCGTTTTAGTATTATTTCACCTCTTCAAACTATGCCTAGATCGCTGTATCCCAGAGCCCTGTTGTTCCAAGGTTGAGCATGCATCACTATTTACTTCTGTCCCACTTAGGCCATGCAAACCCATCTCAGTGTTCCCCTATCTATCTTGTTCTTCCACCTCCTCCCCCTTCTTGTATCGCCCTCCCCAACACCCGAACTAAACACCCCACCCCAACTCCACTGTTGTGGTTACCTTGTTGTTAGGTGCCATCGAGTCAGTACTGACTCATAACAACCTTATGCACAGCAGAACGAAACAGTGCCCAATCCTGGGCCAACCTCACTATTGTATCCACGCTTGAGTCCATTGATGCTGCCATTTGGCCAATCCATCTCATTGGGGGTCTTCCTCTTTTTCTCTGACCCTCCACTTTACATTCTATTAATTATTCCCTCCACATAAGACAGTCTATTTTATCCTGTAATCTACCTGACCTTCTCACCACCTGGATCTCTGTTCCTCTGTTACCTTTTTTCACATTGTTATTGTTTTGATCATAGACTGACCTCCCAGATCCTCTGTTCTTATCATTTTATTCTGTTCTTGACTCTTCCATTTGTTGATTGAGTTCATGGTGATATTGCCATGCACGTCAATCTCTAGTTGTTGTTTGTTCTTGTTAGTTCTCAGTCTACAGAACTTCTTTTAGGATGTTTTTTATAGCAGGGTTGGCTTTGGCAAAATCCCTTAGCTTCTGTTTATCCTGGAATGTTTTAAATACACCATCGTAGTTGATTGATAGCTTTGCTGGGTAGAGGATTCTTGGTTGGCAGTTTTTTTTTTTCTTTCTGGGTGTTTTATATGTCTTCCCATTGCCTTCTTGCCTGCATGGTTTCTGTGGAGAAATCAGAGCTTAATCTGATTTGCTTGCTTTTGTATGTTACACTTCTCTTTTCCCTAGCTGCTTTCAGGATTCTGTCCTTATCTTTGATTTTGGAGAACTTGATTATCATATCTTGGTGACTTCCTTTTAGGGTCTATCCTTCCTGGGGTTCGTTGAGCTTCTTGAATGCTTATTTTTTCGCTTTTTCAGGATGTTAGGGAAATTTTCTTCCAGAAGCTCTTCAACTATCTCTTCTGTGGACTTGTGTGAGTCTCCTGTTCTGGAATGCTGATAATTCTTAAGTTATTCCTCTTCATGTTGCCCAACATGAATCTTAGGCCTTCTTCTATCCTTTTTGTGCTTGCTCTTCTATCTTGGTAGTGTTGAGAGATTTACCTTCTGGCTCACTAGTTCTGGCTTCTATTTCTTCGATTCTTCTACTTTGCCCTTTCAGTGTATTGTCCATTTCTGATATTCTATTATTAATCATTTGGACCTCTTTCTGTAGGTTTTGAATCGTTTCCAATGCTGTAGCTATCTTATTTGATTGTTCTTGTAGCACTTTCCTGACTTCTTCCTTATTTTTCTCAACTCCATTGTAAACTGTTTTGATACATTTTATAATCATTTTTTCTGAATTCCTTCTTAGGCATTTCCAAAGCCTGTCCATCTTCCAGTATGGAGTACAGGTCTACTTCCAGCTCATTTGCCTCAGTCACTTTATCTTGTTTCTGGACATGTGCTGATATGGTCATCTGTTTCTGTTTTTTGGGCATATTCAGGAGTTATCTGTGGCCTTAGTAGTTAGATGGGTGTGTATTTTGGTATTTTTTATGCTTTCTGATTGCCTCCAGGCAGATGTGACGATGGGCTTCCTTGTTCACTTTTTTTTCTGAGAAATTTCAAGATGCCACTGTTGGTCATTATGATGTAACTCAGAATTTAATTTTTGGCCTGTTTCCTTTTAAGTCTGCCTGTCCCACTCCCCAATCCTTGTTCAGGTCTTTTTCCTAGTGATAAACAGTTCAGGGCCGGCTGTGGCTGTTTTGCACTGCCGTTTGGTTTTAAGTGGAAACTGTCACTTTAAACTTTGAGATCTGCGTGCATGTGTAGTAGAACCCTCCGGGGGTGGGAGTAGGGTGGGGTGTCCACTCACTCAAGCATCCCCTCTAGTCACCAGAATGGAGGTGCGCAGACAGTGAGAGACCAATGAACAGATACAAAAAAAGAGTGTTCACACCTTTATCTCCGCAGTTCTGTCAAGCATCTGTGGATGCTCTGGTCCTTCCCCAACTTGGTCTCGCCCAAGATGGCGGCTCCAGGAGCAGCTGAGTGTCTTGAATTAGTAAGCAATGGATTTCTTGCTTCTGCTACAAATTCCCCTAGCTGTAAGCCTTCCAACCTTTATTATATGTGGTTCAGAGTTCTGGCACCATCACATGAGTCTGCTTGGTGTGATATTCTATGTTGTTGCTGACGGAGCTCCTCACTGCACTTCTACCCGATTTGCCATCATGTTTGTTCTTACCACCAAACTTTTGATGAATTGTTTTTATTAAGCACCATCAAGTTGGTTTTCCTTGGATTTCCACTTTGCAGCTTCCCGTGTGGAAATTATCCTACAGCTCCATACCAGGCTTCCTTTCCATGAGCAGTAGAGCCCAAACTGGATCCTGCATGAGTCAGCTGTGCACAGGGTTAATTTATGGCAAGCAGGGAGCCCCAGGACCCTGCTGTGACTGGTAGGGGCTTTGCCATGCCAGTTGCTAATGACTTAGAATATCACCCCTGGAACTAAGTGGGCTTGCTTCCCTGGAAGGAAGGCCTGGGTGTGGTGTTCTGGGATGGGGAGAGGATGCCTCTGAAGGCTCAAGGGCAGAGTGCTAACCTACTCCTGGGGACGGAAAGTGGGAAGCACAAAAAGCCAGAAAATTAACTTCCCAAATGTGAATGTTTGGGAACACTTGACTCTCAAGTAGAGCCTCTGATCTAATCCTCTAGGTCATGTTTTCTCCCTTTAAAAAGGGAGACTTCCTCATCTTCTAAAGAAATCTCTTCAGCTCCACTGATTTGGAATAACGTATTTAGTGGTTTAAAGAGAAAGGGACGTTCTCTGCTAGCAGAGTGCCTGCCAAGTTATCCTTCCATGAGCCACTTTCTCATGCACCCCCACCTCTGTGCACCATGGACCCCAGTTCTATTGTCAGGTCCTGGGCAAGTCTTTCCCCATCCCCTGCAGCACATGTGCAATATGGAGACCACCCTAAAGGTAAGCAGATGGCATACCAGATGGGCACACTCTTGATCACCTGCAAAGACCCCGCCTGAGCCACTGAAACGAGCATCCATCTTTCCAGGTTCAGATCCCAGGGAATAAGCACTTCAGGAAAGCGTTCATGGGTCTGGCCAGAAAAGGACAAGGCTGTGTCACCCTAGACAAGATATGTCAAAGGGAGGGGATGGCCAGCGGAGGGGTCAGGAGAGGCTCATCAATGTGGTCAACCCAAGCCACTATGCCGAGCTTGTGTCAAAGGGCTTATGTGCTCAGCATCATATACCTCTTTAGGGGTCTTGAGTTAAGCCACAAGCCTTAAACAACAGTAATTTGCTGAGCCCTCAACCAAGCACTCAATTTTACTGAACTGTGAAACCAGTGTTTTGTGTTTTAAATAACCTATGAATCGGAATCTGCCTGACAGCAATGGGTTAGAGAAACAGTTTGCACTAAAATGAAAAGTGTATGTTTTCCAAAATCACTGTTCCATATTATCTAACTATTTTTAAAAAACCAAACCCAACTAGAACCAATCCTTCCTTTGGGTTTAGGTCCCAGATTTGTGTCATTTCCTGCCAAGCTTGTGTAAAGGGTTAGTGGAGTTCTCAGTGTGAAGTGATGAAGGCCCACAGCATCATCCTGCTTGAAATCATCCCCACTGTCCCTGGCAGTGTGCCTGGTAGTCCCACAATCAGCACACCTCTGAGTTAAAGTATCTGCTGCAGATGTTATCTGGGCTCATTCTTGGCCCATCACTGTGCTGATGTTTGAGAACCACATCCAAGACATCAGTAAACACCCCAGGGCACTGACTTGCTGTCCACAGATAAGTTAGTCCATCTCTTTAGATCAGTTCTACTTAAGTTTTCATCAGAATTATCAGGAGGCCTTGTTAAAACACAGATTTCTGGGCCCCACAATGAGATTCCTGATTCAGTGAGTCTAAGGTGAGACAAGGATTCTTGGGTGTTGCAAACAGTGAGTGCATTCAGTTGCTAACTGAAAGGTTGGAGATTCAAGTCCACCCAGATATGCCTCAGAAGAAAAGTCTGGTGATCTGCTTCTGAAAAATCACCCATTGAAAACTCTATGGAGCATAGTTCTACTCTGACATGCATGGTTCACCATAAGTCAGGATCAACTCCATGGTAAATCGTTGAACTAGTCAGATGGAATCTGAGAATGGGAATTTCTGACATGTTCCCCAGTAAGGCTGATGCTTTAGGCCCCGGACTACACTTTTGAGAAACACCCAACTTGTTGACTCTTATGGTCTCTTCAGAGTAACTCTGTTGAGATTCTGTGAAGAATGGAAACAAAGTAGGGAAGCGTTCTGATGGCGAATGAGAAAGAGAGATCTCAGACGAGGGAGCAGAAGGCTGCTACGGAGGAGAAAGAAAGAAGAAACACAGGCCAGTCCAGCAGAAAACTGACTTTGCCCAAATGACCCTCACCAAAACAAGATGGAAAGCTCCATATCATCAGTGAAAACAAGGCCAGGGGCAGACTGTGGAACAGACCATCAATTACTCATATGCAAATTCAAACTGAAGCTGAAGAAAAT
>NW_006408539.1:2005896-2069618 GCF_000296735.1 Chrysochloris asiatica | reverse complement strand
GGTGTGCCTGACCCAAGCCATGGTATTTTCAATAACCTCATATGCATGCAAAAGCTGGACAGTGAATAAGGAAGACCATAGAAGAATTGATGCTTTTGAATTATGGTGTTAGAGGAGAGTATTGAAGGTGCCATGGGCTTCCAAAAGAACCAATAGATCCGTTTTGGAAGAAGTACAGCCAGAGTGCTCATTGGAGGCCAAGATGGCCAAAATTCGTCTCTCATACTTTGGACATATTGTCAGGAGGCACCAGTCGCTGGAGAATGATCTCATGTTTGGTAAGGTGGAGGGTCAGAGAAAAAGAGGAAGACCCCCAACGCGATGGATTGGCCAAGTGTCAGCATCAATGGACTCAAGTGTGGCAACAGTAGTGAGGTTGGCCTAGGATTGGGCAGTGTTTCGTTCTGCTGTGCATAAGGTCTCTATGGGTTGGTACCAACTCGATGGCACCTAACAACAACAACAACAAACACAAGAGCCTCTCATTGCCCAAATCCCAATATGTCTATCCTCTTCCTTTGTCCCCTCGGTGCTGTAGGATAAGCATGGGACTATTAACTGCAAGGTTGGTAGTTCAAACCCACCAATGGAGAATGATAGGCTTCCCTCTTCTATAAAGATTTACAGCCTCAGAAACCTTATATAGCGTCCCTGTGAGTAGGATCACTTGATGGTAGTGGATGTGTCCCAGGAAAGCCGGCAGCCTCAAAGAGACATCAGCAAGATAGAAGGTGGTCCTTCCCCCGTTCAGGCAGCCCCTTCTTGGAGGGAGGTGTGCTCCCAGCTAATCAGTCTGTCTAGCTGCCCTTCAGGCCTCTGCACTCTTCCCTGGGGCTCCTGACGTTTCCTAGAATTTACACAGGGCTCAAAGAAGACATAAATGTCATACTTTCCTCTTCTGAGATCTTTTTCTTCTTCCTAATAGGATCAGTTCAAGAGAAAACAGACTGCACTCCTCAGACACAGTCAGCAAGGGACTCAGTAGTGGACCTGGTGAGGTGGTACGTGGGCAGGATTCAGAACAGGACACAGGCTGAGCTGCCCTGGGGGCGGGGGCTGGCAGCCAGGTCACCCTGCAGATGGGGTTTGCTGGCTCACTCAGTGGCCTTCATGTCAGCAGAGAGGAAAGTGAAGTCTGAGTGTCTGCCTGGGGTGACCTTTGCAATGGGCTCTGTTACTGATTTAGCCCTTGGTCCATCTCTGAGTACTGTGACACTATGGATGAGCAGAATGGGACTGATTACCCCATTTGGCAGATGGAACAATTGAGGCTCAGGAAAAAAATAGTGGGCATGGAGTCAAAATGTATGTGCTGTACTCTTGGCTTATCTACTCCATTTGGAGGCCCCAGGTTTATCATATAGAAAATGAAGAGGATGAAGAAGATGGTGAGGCCCTTATACAAAAAAAAATTTTTTTTTTTTTTAGGAATAAACTACCCAAGCAATAGCTGTTGCCTGAAGGTTAATATGTACTAACCTAAAACTTGGCAGTGTGAACTAATTTAGTGGTATCACAGAAGAAACGCCGGGCGAGCTGCTTCTGTAAAAATTATAGCCAATAAACCTGGATAGGTTATCAAGAGCTGGAATTCCCATGATGATGATGAGGTTATTAATTTTTTTTTTAGGTCATGTAATTAGTGTGGTAGAATCCTGGTGTGGCACTGTAGGATAATCACTTTACCTCAAGGTCAGTTTGAATTGCAAGGTGGGCAGTTCAAACTCACCAGCCGCTCCTTGGAAACCTTATACAGGTCGTTTTAAGTTGGAACTGACTCGATGGCACTTAACAACACAATAACCATTAGTGAGGTGAGGCCTCATGACTTACAGACCAGCGTTTCCAATGCTGCCCCTGCTGAGACAGAATCATTAGAATGGTCCTCCACTGCCACTGCCCATTGGTATGGGCCTCAGGGGACTCAAGATGCACCCAAAATGTCACTCGAGGCCCCAGTGCAGCTCAGTGTTTTTGTTAGAGACCAAGCCAACTGCTGTGGAGTCGATTCCGAGGCCTGGCCACCCCATGTGCTCCATACGGCTTTCTAGGCTGTGATCTTTTGCACACAGATTGCTCAGCCTGTCTTCCAAGGCATCTCGGGTGGGTTCAAGTCACCAACCTTTTAGCATGTCGTCCAGTGCTTAATCATTTGTACCACCCCAGGATGCCTCTGAGGGCCATCCCTTAGGGACAGGGATGAGACTTTACAGGAGAACATGGTGAGTTAGGAACTGTGCTCAAGCCTCGAGAGTCCATGAGACAAAGCACAGGAAACCAAGCAGACACTCAGCAGTGTCAGGACATATGGTAACGGGATGGGGGTGAGGGGAAGGTGACATGGGGATTGAGGGCCAGGGAAGATGAGTTCCAAGCAGGTGAACCTGAGAAACTTCCTGAAGAGAGAAAGCACAGGAGACCCTCCATCAGGATATGAGATAAGCCGAGTTCTAGTGCCTCCCATGACCACAGTCAGTCATGTGGGCTCAAGAGAGCCCTTCTTCTCAGCTTTAAAATAGACCATTTATCCTGAGTGCCTTACAATGTGATACACTTAGGATAAATCATCATCACACGGAGATGTTAAAAGCACAAGGTCTATGAGTGGGGAGTAGGAAGGGGGCCTGTGGAATCTCTAGGCACAGAAGCACAGGGGCACCAGATCACCTAACGGGCTCCAAGGCCAGTGTTATTGAAGATACCCCTATGAGAGTCCACCAGCATCATCTCTGACTGTAAATGAGCACGGCCGCACGGTGTTCCCCCACGGCTCTCAGCACTGGCTACGAGTGTGCTCAACAAATATTCTCTAAGTGAATGGATACAGTACTTGCTGCCTTCCACAGTACACTTACAGTTCATTTTAACTCTAACCCGGAGCCAGGGGACTCGGTGTGGCGCTGTAGGATTTTGAACCACAAGGTCACCAATTCAACCCCACCAGCTGCACCAGGGTCAAGTTGGAACCGACTTGCTGGTGCTTAACAACAACAGGAGCCAGTGTGGCAGACGAGGCAGGTGTTACTGTCACTGTGAAAGATGAGGAAATTGAGGTGAGCATCTGGCTACGTCCCAAGTTAACACCATCCAAGGGAACCCAGATCCCAGATTCCTCAAACACGGAGCCACCTCCCAAGTTTTATTACCACAACCAGTCTTTGCCCCAACAAATCATCTTTGCTGCTGTGACCAGAGGCTACTACATGCTTCTCTAAGCACTTTCCTTGTCATAAGTCACATCGCTGACGTCAACCCACGGCGGAGGTTCTATCATTATTTCCAGATGTACTGGTTTATGTCATCCCGACTCAGAAAGGGGGTTTGTGTATCCCAGGACAAGATTGTCGTGGATTCTTAGTCCCACTACCAAGTAAGAACCAATCTGGATTTAAGACCTTTGATCACTGCTCCTTGGAAGGGAAAGAAAGTAAAAAGAAACTGTACAAGGCCCCAGAGAGGCACAGACAGCATTGTTTTTCACCATGGACATTCATTCCTGCTAAGAGTCAGCCATCAACTTTAACAGATGGCTTGGCTGTGGGAGGAGGGGCAGAGGGCAAGTTCATGGTTAAAGAGGGTTGGTAATTTGTGGTATAAGAAACTACATCGGCTAGGCTGATGTGGGGAGTCCAAGTTCCAGGCCAGGGATCCCTGCCTCTGTCTCACCTAGAAGTCTTTCTATGTACCAGTGACCTTCCAGCCACCAGAAAATACAATGGTAAGGGACAGGAGAGGAGAGGGCACTGGAGGGAAAACTGGAGAACGTTCAAGGTCAGAACTACTCTCTGCTTTCATGACCTGCCCCAGCCCCAGCCCCTTGACTGGTAACAGTTTACAGTGTGCCTATTCCTTAGGGATTTTTTTTTTCATTTTAGTAAAAAATAAGTCATGATCCAAAGGTCTTGGCAGGAGGCTGGAAATCACATAACCACCAGCCCTGTTGAGAGGAGTCAGCTCAGTGGCTCTCCTAAAGTTCATGGACTTGGGAGGGTTGAAGGCGGCAGGAGATCAGGTGAAAAGAGGATGGGGTCTGGGGACCAGCGTGCTCTGGTCAGCACTGAGGTCTGTGGCTGGTGGAGCCGTTAGCCACCCAGGTGAGGTCTCGGTAGTTCCATCCTGACACCTGTAGCTTTAAGTGAAACACTGAGGGATTAGGGCATCGTGGGACCCGAGACAACTGAGCCATTAGCTGGAAAATGAATAGTGAGAACTCGTTTATCGGGTTAATCATTGTGCCCACTGTCCACTAACTAAGAGAATGGATAGTATGGGTGAGGTTCACAGGGGAGATCTGATAGCAGAGATGGTTACAAGATGAGCTACCAGTTTCAAAAGAGCTAAGAAGGTGCTAGAAGCAAATGTACCAATCACTCCACTTGAAAGCCACGGCGCTTAAAGTTGGAAGAAATTTTAGAGGTCATCTAGTCCAACCCCTTTCTTGAACAGCCCAGGGCTACTGATCCTGGCATGTAACAAGCCAAGACTAAGACCAGATTTCCCCCAACAACAATTTTCAGGCCCATAATCCTTCTACGACCCTCCAGCCTTTCCCAAATACTGATCCAATGGTCTGATTCCCACGGAGTGAGGAATACACTGTGGACGTTCCACCTACCTTGTGGGAATAATGCTGGTCGACAATCCTTGCCAAGCCAAAATCCCCGATCTTGAGCACGAGGTCCTCAGTGCTGATGAAGATGTTGGCAGGCTTCAGGTCCCTGTGCAGCACATTGGCCGAGTGGATATACTTGAGGCCGCGTAGCAGCTGGTACATGAAGAGTTTTGCGTGCTCCTCAGTCAGTGTGCCCTGCTCCAGCAGGCGTGCCAGGTCTGTCTCCATGTACTCCTGGACAATGTAGGCCACGCTGAAGTTGAACAGCTCACCCTGCAGGTCGGTGCCCTTGGGGCCTAGCACCTCATGCACCTTCACGATGTTGTCGTGGTCCAGACGCCTGATGATCTTGATTTCCCGGAGCGCATGTTTCATGCTGCGGGCATCGCTCAGGGTTATCTTTTTTACGGCCACCTTCCGGCAGGATCTGCTGTCCACAGCCGACAGCACCAGCCCATTGACGCCGAAGCCCAGGGGTTGGAAGTCGACGAAGCGCCCGCCAAGGTCATACCCGTAGACACTAGCAATACAGTTGCCCTTCTCGGCCATTGTCAGCTCAGTGGTCTAGGGCTGCCCACATGGGGAGGGAGCAGTCAGGAAAGGCCAGGTCCCAGCTGGTGGCTTGCCCAGCACACCTCATTCTGTCAAGTTCCAATGTGGAGGAATGCTACAAGAAAGGCATCTGTCTATGCTCGCTGAGCTGCACAACTTGGAGGCTCAGAGTGTTTCCTTAACTGCACGGGAAGGGCTGCCCACCACCTCCTACGTGGTGAATGCTCCTGCCTGAAGCCTGGAATGGCTCATACTGCTTTCAACTAGAGCACCTTCAGAAGAAAAATAAATATCATAATCTAGGTGAACGGGTGATGGCGATGGAGCTCAAAATAAAAGATGCAGAAACTCTCCCCTTTCAATCCTTCTGACTGAAATGCAGCTGTGTTTGCTGTTCCGTATTCGTTTTCCTTAAGATGGTCACAGCCTGCAGCTACCCAGCAGTCTCTCTTTCTATCCCAGGCAGCACAAAGGGACCCTGTCCATGGATTCAGGAGGCTTCTAGGTTCTTCTTTTTACCCTTGCCAGCTCTCCTATCTACCAGGTTGCCTTAGATTCTGAAAGCTAAGCCAGTCTGGTAAGCCTGGATGAAATCTGCAGGAACTCAGTCACGTTCATGAGCTCTATACCAAGTCATACCTGAAGTCCTAGTCCAAGTGGAGCTCAGCGGCCAGACCAGGATCCTCCAGAGGGATCAGACACAGGTAACATCCCCTTCCACTCTTTCATCTGTGCCACCTGGAGTGAGGCCGGGTTCCACTGGACCCAGAGAGGCCAGAGGAGCACAGCATCTTTCAGACCGAGTCTCCTTCCCTGTCAAAGACATAACATTGGGTAAATTTCCACACTCTGGCTTCCAACACCTTCCCACTAGCATGTCTTTTGTTAACTGGCCCAAGTGTTATTTGATCTATCCCGCCAGCTGAAACACTGCTTGCTCAGGGGATTCCAGGTTTGGCACTGCCCAGCCACCCTCCCGCTGTGTGCAGCACTCTCCTGCAGGAAGAGAGAAGAGGGATTGATTTGATAAGCCTGCAAGCAGAGCACCTTCATGTGAATGCCTGCTGCTGGCAAAGGGGGGATTACCAGCTCTGACCTGTGTGAAATTCATCCATCGTGTTCTCCACACACACACACACACATCTGTGTGATCTAGGAAGGGCGAGAGTAACACATAACTAGTTGTAGGCAGAAAAGAAAGGATCAACTGTCTTGTTTGTCCACATGGGTCCCTTTTCTTTCTTCTTTTTGCAAAATGTCTTTAAGAATGTGCCACGGACTGAGATTTAATTACATTTGTATCTCTCCTTTTACAAAGAGGTGGCATAAACACACATGCCAACCAAATGACAGGGGAATTATATTGCTACCATGAAAAAAGGGACTCTGGCCAGTGCACTAAGGAACAGAGTTCCAGGGCTCCACACAGTTCTTTAAAGCAATGGATCCAATCATAGCCTAATGGCATGGCGGTTGACTCAAATTATAGAAATAGGACCCAAATGGGGAGAACTCCTGATGTGACGCTGTAGGATAAGCACTTGACTGCTAACTGCAAAGTCAGCTGTTCAAACCCACCAGTCAGTCCTTGGAAACCCTATACAGGGTCGCTACGAGTTGGAACTGACTTGAAGGCACTTAACAACAACAATGTAAATTTAGACCTCTGAGATAAATGCAAAATCATGGATTCTATGGAGTACTGGTGTGGCACTGTGGGTTAATGCACCAGACTGCAAAGCAGTTTGAACTGCAAGGTCGGTGGTTCAAGCCCACCAGCTACTTCTCAGAAACCCTATATAGGTCACTATGTGTCAGAACCTACTCGACAGCACTTAACAACAACATGAGAGTGTCAGAGGAGTCCTGGTGATGTAGTAGGCTATGTGTTGGGTTGCTAACTGCAAGGTCAGCAGTTCGAATCTACCAATTACTCCAAAGGAGAAAGATGAGACTTTCTGATCCCATAAAGATTTACAGCCTTGGAAACTCTATACAGGGTGGCTATAAGTTGGAACTGACTCATGAAGTCCGTGGATTCACAAAGAAAGATCCCTGTATTCAGCACAAAGGAGGGTGTCTGGGCAGAGTTGTCTTAAGTCTCATCATACTGTACGTTCTCTGTAGGGACGCTTTCAGATCTGAACACTGTATAACTCAGCCAATGATGAAGTAAAACACTGGTCAGCTCAGAGCTCAGAAACTAAGGTGGTGAATTAGGGGGTACAGGTGATCTGAAATAACTATATCATCAGATCCCCTCTAAAGACCCCTAAGGAAAGGGTTTGAAGCATAGTGATTGCTCTACAGATGTTTCCTGCTGTTGTTAAAAATTCCCTTTTGTATTTAAATACAATGTGCATACAATTCTGATAATTTATCAAATTTTCAGCAATTTTCCCCCCTGCATATTTTCATTAAATGTAGCCACAAAATGATCATAGACTTAGAGAACTACAGATTTGGAAGCAATCTTAGAGGGAGGTCAAGTCCAGTGGGCCTAAAGTGGGGAAGGTGGGGCTCTCTTGGCTCACTGAATTAACAGCCATGACTGGACTCCTGGTGGATCCTGTAGAATCAGCCCTGGACTGCAAGCCACAAGGTCAGCAGTTTAAAGCCACCAGCTGTTCCTTGGAAACCCTGTGCAGGGTTGCTATGCGTCGGAACTGACTAGACAAAACTTAGCAACAACTGGCATTTAGGAAAGAGTCCTGGTAAAGCAGTGGGTTACGAGTTGGGCTGCTATCCGGAAGGTCAGCAGTTTGAATTCACCAGTTACTCGTGGGATAAAAAGGATGCTTTCTGCTCTTGTAAAGATTTACAGCCTCAGAAACCCTGTACAGGATTGCTATGAGCCAGAAACGATTTGACAGCATGCAGCAACACTGGCCTTTAGGAGTCTTGGTTTGGTGCTATAGGATAAGCACTGGACTGCTAACTATGAGTAGGAACTGACTCGATGACACGTAACAATAATAATTGGCCTTAAAAGGACTGGGTCAGATTTGCAGCCACCCTGCCAAAAAACACCAAACCCACTCTGTTATTTACTGCTAATAAATTGCGTCCCCCTGCCAAATATGTGTTGGAATGCTGACTCTTCTACCTACAGATATAATGTTGCTTGGAAACCAGGTTTCCTTTGTTATGTTAATTTGACCAGACTTGACTCAGGTAGTGGGGGTTCTAAATCTAATCTTTTTTTTAAATGTACATAATGCAGGAATATATAATAGTTTATAATATAATGCAGGAATATATAATAGTTTAAACAACCAAAGGACACATTCTGCAAGCCGACAGCACACAGCCTTTCTCTTTCCATGAGTCTAGAGTTCTCAGTGGTTCAATCTCTCCATGTCCTCATCTTTGCCTCCATCTCTGATGTATTGCTTCTCTGAATAGGGTCCCACATTTAGCTCATGCTCTTCTCTCTTCATGGTCCTAGAGGGCCTCTGTTCCTGGAATGTAAGATTAACTCCTACCCCCCTTTTGTTACAAAACTTCTACCATTACAGTTGTGACTATCGCAATTAGTCATGATAACAATTACTTAATTGAATCAAATGAATCCTATCCCCATCTCCTTTCACCAGACCCGTCTAGACAAGATGAAAACTATTCAGTGGGGTTCTACCTTCCCCTGCACACTCTGAAACTAAACTCCCTCTTGAAAACTTGTAAGCCAGTCACTTCATGCCTTTATAGCTTCCTGTGTTTTAGGTAGCCAGTGTCTAAGTTGCCCATCCCTATCAACCCTGTTTACAGAGGGGATAGGTTTGATCCTTGATGTGAAGAGTCCTTTCCTCTCAATTGATATTTTGAGAGACTACATCCATAAATACAGGTCAAGATCATCAAATTGTAGCAATCTACACTTGTTTCCTTTATCAAATTTCTTTATTTCCCTCTAGTCGAGTTCTGATCATCAAACCATTGAAGCTAGGTCAAATGGATACTTATCTGCAAGTATGGACATTCTTATGCATCTTCCCCCACTTCATACCAGTTGGACACTTCACTCTCAGCTCCAGCCCTCCATGGCTATGTCCTTGTCCATGGGCTCAGAAGTTCCCAAGTCTCCCCAAACTTCAGATCAACCAACCCTTCCTCTTCTCTCTTTCATCTCAAGGTCGACATCTATAGAACATGATCGAACGCAGCCCATATCTTTATTGTTACTTTTCCCCCACTTCCACTCACAAATAGACCAACACGGTCGGCAGCAAGCTTACATGCTTGCTCGTGTGTTCCCTTTGAGTTTCAGTCTTGAAGGGGGGCTTGTCCTGAGGGGACTTGATTACTTGTCTTAATGGTCTCCTGCAGACAGCTTGCTTGTTCTTGTAATAGCCAAACAGACTGCCATTTTTGTTTTTTCCTGCTGGTATTTCTTTCAAGAAGTATCTTCTGTTCCTCTAGCTGCTCTGGGCTGGTCTGCATTCCCTTTCAAGTGGGAATGTCCCACCTCAGAAAGTTCTGGCTGGGGCTCAGGATTCCACCTAAGGTCCTATACACTGCAAAGGCTCCACAAGAAGCCTATTTCACTGGGCAAGTTTTAGAACCCCTTTGAGGTATTCCCATCAGTTATAGACACAGAGATATGCACACAGGGAAAGACAGGTGCCATGTGAGGATAGCCAAGAAACCAAGGGGCACCTGGGCTACTAACGAGGAGACCAACGAAGCCAAGACTTTGATTTGGACTTGGAGCCTCTAGAACTATAAGAAAACAATTTCCATTCCTTAAAGCCACCCACTTGTGGCATTTCTATTACAGTTTCTTCTTGTTGTTAAGTTCTGTGAAGTAGGTTCCCACTCATAGCTATCCTGTATAGGGTTTCCAAGTAGCAGCTGGTGGGTTTGAACTGCTGACCTTGTGTTTCTCAGTCCAGTGCTGATCCTACAGAGCCATACCAGGAGTCTATTACAGAAGCACATGGAAATAAGACAGACCCCAAGCCAACAACACCTCCACTAGGAGCCATGGTTCTGGGCCAGCCTCTCACTTTGCAGATGAGGACCCTGAGCTTTCAGCATAGATGGTGGCAATGAACATGTGACTAAGGAACAAATGAAGCTCATTCCCTCTGTCTGGGACCATCCACTGGGAAGGCCCCCGAATGCCTAACTCAGCCCCAGTGGCCCTTCCATCCCTCCTCTGCCTCCTGCAGCCGAGATCAGGATCCACAATGGCACATTTTGCTTCATAAGGAGGACCCTCAAACCCCCTTCCCTTTCCAGCTCTGGGCTGCAGACACAGGAAAGAATGACTAGCATGGGAGGATGACGTCACCTGCAAGCTGGGTGCAGGATTTGTCAGAGATAAGCTGCAGTGCAGGTCATCTGTGAATAATTAAGAAGTGATTTAGTTATTTTTTAAAACACTTTCATTTTCCTCTCACAGGGGAGGGACTGTCTCCCCTGTTTGTGTATGTGTGTGTGTGTCTGTCAGTGGCCTTCTCAACATGCTGGCAGCTTTAGTGGGCAGGAACCAGGTCACCTTGGGAGGGCTCAGTTCCAGTCACCCTGCCTTCCTCAGAGACCTCTAAATAGTCTCTTTTAATGCCTGTCTTCCTTTTTTGCCTGCACCTTCCCAGTTCCTGACATGTTCACCTACTTCTTTGACACCTGCTGTCACTCCAAATTCAGATGAATTTCTGAACGTCCCTGGCCATCCCAGTCCTTAGCAGCATCTGCGCCTTCCTGAACTTCCTGTGGCTTTATGGCTAGACTTTATTTGACACTTGTTGTTGTTAAGTGCCGCTGAGTCAGTTCTGACTCATAGTGACCCTGTATAGGGTTTTCAAGGAGCGACTAGTGAGTTTAAATTGCTGACCTTGCGGTTCAAACAGACCCCGCGGTCCAGCGCTTTATTCCACATTGCCAGACCAGGACCCAATACTAATTGGCATACTGGGGTGGCAGTGTAGGATAAGCACTGGACTGCAAGGTCCATTTGAATCACAAGGTTGGCAGTTCAAACTCACCAGCAGGTCCTTGGAAGCCCTATACCAAGTAGCTATAAGTCGGAACCTCCTGGACAGCACTAAACAATGACACTAATTGTAATACAGTGGTTACGAGTCGGGCTGCTAACCTCAAGGTTGGCAGTTTGAAACTACCAACCATTCCAAGGGAGAAAGATGAGGCTTTCTGCTTCTGTAAAGATTTACAACCTCAGAAACCCTATACAGGGTTACTGTGAGTCAGAAACGATTTCACAGCACACAGCCACCACACCACCATACTAATCATTGTGGATTGAATTGTGTTCCCCCCTCCCACCACCCCAAATATGTGTTATAAATCCTAACCTCACTGCCTAAGGTTATAAACCCGATTGGGAATGGGCTCTCTGTTATGTCAATGAGACAGAATCAGTGTAGGGTGTGTTGTAAATCAGTCTCTTTTGAGATATAAAAGAGATTAAATAAGAAAGTGAAAGAAGCAGGTAAGATAATGGGGAAGATAGATGCTAAGACACACCGAGATCTCCAAGGAGCCAAGAAGCAGACACTGGAGACACAAGGAGCTTCCTCCAGAGCAGACAGTGACAGAAGGACCTCCCCCAGAGCCGGTGCCCTGGATGTAAACTGTGCGAAAATAAATCAGACACGCCATTCACTTGTCTAATTTCTGATAGAGCAGCACTAGATCATTAAGGCTGTTATTTAACTTTTTACACATGTCCAGCTCCCAACTAGTAAGTGCTTAGAAAATAACTGGATAGGAAGTACATGAGTTACATTTGGAATCCTCCTTGGGTAATGTAAACAGTAACATGCTTGACTGCTAACCAAAAGGTTGGACGTTCAAGTCCACCCAAAGGTAGTTTGGAAGAAAAGCCTAGTGATCTTCTGAAAACTCAGCCACTGAAGACACTATGGAAGAGAGTTTGACTCTGACATACATGGGGTGGCTATGAGTCATTTTTTTCTTACATGTTCTATACTGAGGGCATGGGCTCAGTGGGCCTGGGGACAAGGATCAACCTAACATCTGGATGTGCCCATCTGGGCAGTCCAGAGAGTACACTATGGCTGCTCTGGGCATGAGGCAGTTTCTCAGGTCAAAGGGCAGCCATTCTCCAATCAGAGGTGATGGCTCAGAGGTGTTTAGAATCACAGGTGTGGTTTTAAGCCAAGGAGTCTACACTGATGAGAAGGAAAGATCACCAGTTCAGCTGTGCTTAAGTGATACACAGCAAGAAGCATGCATGGAAACTTTGCATACAAGGCAGTGTTGGTTCCCATGATTCCTTGGTCTGCATCATAATAAAGCACAGGAATGGAAATAACTATCCCCCAGGATTCTGAACTATGGTGCTTCATCACTGCATCTGATCTCCACAGCAACATCTTATTTGAGGCCAATTAATTATTCTCTTACTCATTCAGCCTTTCTACATGTGGAAGCAAACCAGAGACAAGGTGATGTGTGCCAACTGCCCTTTTCTGGGATTCCTGGGGCTCTGTTTTAGAAATCTGCTTTGGAAAGTCTAAATTTAGACTCACCTCCCCTGCCTACTCAGAACCTCCCGAGCCTCATGCCGATCAATGTCAGCAGGCGCTTCAGCCCCCAGCAGAGAACTGATATTTCACAGACACAACTTTCTTCCCTCTCCTGAACCAAAACTTGTACAAAATCCTTCTTGGGAGGGGCTGATGTGTACAGTTGAACAGGCTGTGCACTGTACAAGTCTAGGGGGAGCCCTTCCCAGCATAGGCAGGTCTACCTGATTCCAAAGCTCACGATCCTAATCACTGTCGTGTATGAGAAGGTATCTGCTACACAACCTTTTTCTAAAGAACTGGTAACCTTTTTCTGAAGAACCAGAGAATAAATATTTTAGGCTTTGCAGGACAGAGTCCCTGCTGCAACAGTTCAACACAACTAGTTAACTCTGCCATTGTTTATGCACAAAAGCAGCCACAGACAATACCAAATGAATGGTCATGACTGCGTTTCAATAAAACTTGATTTACAAAATCAGGCAGTGGGCCAAATTTGACCTGGAAGCTGTGATGTGCTGACTTCTGTAGACTGCACAGTGAATGCCCCTAGCTTATTCATAAGGAGGCAATGAAGTACAGTGTAGCCCAGGCCCCTCTCAGTCTTCCCACATCATCCCTTCCCTCCTGGACTGGTCTTCCTGTTATCCTGGATGGTGACACTATTCCATGCTTGCCCTTCCTGGGAGGTGGCCTGGGCTCAGGACCCCACTCCAGGCTTAGTGTAGCTCATCTGTAGTTTCCACTCTTTGCTTTTAGATAGCTATCTAACCTGAATGAAAGCTCTCTTTGACGTCTACAATTCTAGAGTGTGTTAGTGTGGCCCCACATCCTAATCTCACTTGCATTTTGACAGAGGCCGTCTGGGAAATGGCCAAGAGGACCACCAGGGCAATGGAGGTGGGGTAGCTACATTGATTGAGGTCTTACAATATGCCAAAAATGCCGCTTAATAACTTCTATTGGGTCTCACAGCAGGCCTATGAGGTTTGTATTACTATCTTGTGAAGTTCATAGTGGGAAGTGACTTGGCCAAGGTCACGCCACCGGCAAATGGGGAGTATGGGATTTGAACTCAGGTCTGCCTGACTCCAATAACCATGTTTCTCATCATCAAGACCCAGTGTGACTTCTCAGGTCCAGAGAAGAGAAAGTCTGGGGTAGGGTATACCTTGTGGCACTTATCAAATTATAGCAAGAGATGGCCACCTTTTTAGTCTGTGTTCAACTACTGTTAGTAAATCCATTTTATGGACTGAGAATCTGAGAAATACAACGGTAAAATGAGATTAACAGTTGAGAACAAAACCCAAGTCCAACGACCATAAGCCCTGCCTTCCAACCAGTGCATCTTCTGTTCTCAAGCTGTGAACCTCAGCTGTGTAGGCACCTGGGACAGCAAGGACCGGCCATCCCGGAGCAGGCCTGCAAACTCGTCCAGCTGCTGATGCACAGAGGCCCTGGCCCATCTGGGCCTCAGTTTGGAAACAGCACTGGACCGTCTAATAATTCAGAGAAAAAGCTTTTCCTGACCTCACAACCTTTTTTTTATTTTTTTTATTTTCTGACCTCACAACGTTTGAAGGTTAAGTACTTCTCACCAGGAGGTGACAGGCTGGGCGTCCTTCCTAGGAAGTCGTTTTCTTGGTGGAGACTCAGACTGATTTACCCACCCCTGTGCTTCTCTTAGGTCTGGGTAGCACAAGGGGTTTGTGCTGGACTGCTAACCTACAGGATGGTGGTTCTACTCCGTTCACTGGTGCTGCAGAAGAAAGGCCTGGCGGTCTGCTCCCATAAAAATGAAACACCAAAACCCACTGCCATTGAGTCGATTCAGACTCTTAGAGATCCTGTAGGACAGAATAGGGTTTGCAAGACTGTAAATCTTTATGGAAGCTGACTGCTGCATCTTTCTCCTGTGGAGCAGCTGGTGGGCTCGAACTGCAGACTTTTTGGTTAGCGGTCCTAAGGTTAAACCTACTGCACCGGTGCTCAGTTTTACTCTGTAACTATGAGTCAGAATGGACTTGATAGCAGTGAGTTTGGTTGAGTTGTTTTCGGTGCTTCTTTTGCGTCCATTCCAGCAGAGGTCCTGGGATAACCCTTCACACATCAGTGTTCAGGATTCCCACCGATTCAAGCCCAAAGCATCACTTGTTATTGTTGTTAAATGCCATCGAATCGGTTCCAACCTCTAGTGACCCTGGATAGGGTTTCTGAGAAGCAGCTGGTGAGCCGATCTTACGGCTTGAAGCGACTTTGCAGTCCAGCGCATTAACCCACAGCACCACAGGTTAATTCTAACATAAAAATGTCCCAAACAGGAGAACCGCAGGCAGGTTCTGACTGGCAGAACACGTCAGGGTGAGTCAACAAAGACTACAAACACTTTCACGTCCCTGGTTTGGTTGAACGTATTGACATTATGCCCCTGTGAGGCAGTGGTTCTGCCCACCCCCGCATGCTTCCCTAATAAGCCCTCTGCTTCCTAGAGAACATGCCTGTGGAGGTTCTGCTGCATTGGAAATAGGAGGAGGAAACCCTGGCCCTTTATCTCCCGGAGTGGGCATCAGAGGAGAGGCTGTGAGGGAGGGAGTAAAAGAGTTAGGACAGGAACCATGGGTCCTGAGGGTTACCTCCTTCCCAATAAGCAAATCAGTGACCTGACCTTTCAGTCTTTGCTCTACTTTTTCTCCTGAAAACTATGTAACCAGTCAGGGAGAACAGAAACTTTGCAGGCCTCCCAACAGCACTAAAATAGCACAGAGAGAAATCCTGGCTTCTTCACTGGAGCTCCGTTCCCACATGAGGATGACGCTGGAGGAGGGGAGCAGCTGTGTCCCTGTGTTTGAAACGTGGGTTCTGGTCACCACAGGATCAGCCCAGGCGGCACTGAGGCACCTTCCCAGCTTGGAACCTGGAGGCTGGCTTCCAGTTCACCAGCTGGGAGAGATGTGTGTGCATATTCACTCTTAGGACTCCTGTAACATTTGACCCTTTTTCTAAGAAGCAAAAGGAAACTCCTCGTTCATTTTAAGGGAAGGAAGCCTGGGGTAGATATGCCTTAAATCAGTGACAGCATGACCAGTCCTTCCCTCGGGTGGGACCCCATTGGAGACTTTCTGTGTTTGGATTGTGTTGGAAGAGAGCAGAAATGATGCCTGGACCATACACTCCCAAGTTTCCATCTGACATTTTCCTCAGCTTGCTTTAGCACCTATTGACTGGGTGATCACTGGCCAAATTGTCAGAGACTCCTCTCTGTGCACTTAGTTTTCACTAACCATCATGGGAAAGCAAGGCATCTGTCTTTTGAGGGGTTCCTTGTTTCTATGCCCTTGATCTTTTGGGTCAAGCTTCCGGTTCCATTCATGAGACCACTTCCTCCCTGCAGGTCAGCCAGTGAAAGGATGCTTACAGATTATGGATTTGTAGCTAAAAAACACCTGCGGTTAAAGTTATCTTACTTTTAGACAAGAGATAGCACATAGGGGTCCTGTGCACTGTTATTGCCCCACTTTGCACCCAGATGTTACTAACCAATCATCACCTCTCTTTACTGATGAATCAGCACAATCAGAACCCTTCTCAAACAGCCCTCCTGAGGGCCTCTGTCTGAAGTTGGCACTTACAGTGTGATGGACTGAATTGTGTTCCCTTGAAATATGTGTTATAAATCCTAACCTCTATGCTTGCAGTTAGAGTCCTTTTTGGGAATAAGTTGTCTTTATTGTGTTAATGAGGGATTCCTGGGTTTTGAGTCAATTTTTACAAGACATAAAAGATGCAGTTTAAGAGAGATGGGGGAAGAAGGTAAATGCCAAGCAAAGAAACCAGGAAGAGATCTCTAAGAAACCAGGAAGAGATCTCTAAGAAACCAGGAAGAGATCTCTAAGAAACCAGGAAGAGACCTCTAAGAAACCAGGAAGAGACCTCTAAGAAACCAGGAAGAGACCTCTAAGGAACCAGGAAGAGACGGCTAAGGAACCAGGAAGAGACCTCTAAGAAACCAGGAAGAGACCTCTAAAAAACCAGGAAGAGACCTCTAAGGAACCAGGAAGAGACCTCTAAGGAACCAGGAAGCAGAAGGTGAAGTAGCCAGGACCTTCCCTTGGAGCTCACTAGAGACAGAACGATATCCCTCAGACTCAGCACATGAATTCAGACTTCTAGCTCCTAATTGTGAGAAAGCAGATTTCTGATGAAAGCCATCCACTTGGGTTATTTCTGTTACCTCAGCAGTGGATAACCAAGACACAGGGCACAGTGATTTGCATCTGTGAGCGGACCTCTCAGAACTCGTGTGCCCACTGCTACAATGGAGCTCTTTTCTTGTTCATAGGACCAGGCACAGAGACCAACTTGACTGGGATTTCTGGAGGGCCTAGTCTGTGCAGGGCACCAACACATTACACGCTGCTTGGCTCTACATTCACACTGACACTGTGAAGTAGGTGTGACCACCCCTGTTAGGTGAACAGACACAGCAGGTGTTCTACAGGTGCCTGTTTTCTTCCTCCTTGTCCCATTCATCAGAGTCACATACCAGGAAGTGACAATGCTGGGTTCCTAACCCCATGCTTGTTCTGATACCAGTGTGCTCTCTGCCTCTCCTCAGTGCCTTCCTGTTACAGGGTCCTCCCTTCGCTCCTCTTGTACTTGAGTGCCTTCTTCTGTTCCTCTGGTTTTCCCAGCTTCTTAGAGAAGACGGTTTTACCATGCTCCCCTAAGTCATCTTGGGGACTGACATCCTTCCTCAACATCTCTCATCTTATGCTTCCTTAACTCTACTCACCAGCCAAACAACATGTCTCTCAGTTTACTGAACATGTTTCATTCTCCTTTGCTTCTGGGTCTTCACGCATGCTGTTCCTTTTGTCAGAAAAGTTCCCCTCCTCATCACTTGGCTTATTATCACTCGTCCTTTAGGTCTAAGTTTAAAGGTCCCTTCCTCCAGGAAGCCTTCCCTGCAGCCTCCTTTCTCCCCAGATTAGGTCACCTATTCTGGCTGTGACCCCATATCCTCTCCATCTCATGATTGGTCCCGTCCGTTCTCTTTCAGTCTTACTCGTCAGTGTTTGACTGGAAGCTCTGTGAGGGCAGGGACTTCTCCCATTGTGTCTATCACTATATGACAGGGCTTCAAAAAGCTCATGAACAAAGGAATAAAAAGATAATGGAATTTTTCCTCTAACTGTTTGAAGCCCCCTTGTACTCTAAGCGAAGTCCTGGTGGGGGTGGTGCTGTAAGATAATGCAGTAGACTGCAAGGTTGGTTTGAACTGCAAAATTGGTGGTTCAAACCCACCAGTCACTCCTTGGAAACCCTATACAGGGTCTATATGAGTCGGAACTGATGTGACAGCATTTAACTCCAGGCACCCAAGTCCTAATCGATTCAATAATAAGTGATAATCAATATTTGGGCAGAACAATGCATTATGAAAAGTCCCCCACAGTAGACCATCATCTTTTCAAACTCACATTTGTAGTTTCTGTCTTTCCTCTCATCCTGTAACCCTTGTTCCCAATTTCTCAAGGCCTGATTCAAACCCTGGACTTGGCCCCTTTAAATGTTATGGCTTTCTAGATTTCCCATCCTGAGTCTCACCCAGCAATGCATGCACGTGGCTACCTCCCACTATCCCCATGGAGGCTAATCATTGACAGGGGTTGTGCTCCAAGGTAAAAAGAAATTCCTAGAGCAGAATAAAATATTCCCTTGGCTGGCCATTTCATCTGGTGTTCACAAGTGACAGAAGTGGTATTTTGACAGCTCAGGTGACACTAACCACCCCTGAACCACATAGCAGGCTCTCACCCCAACACTGCACAAGTGCATGATCCCCTCTCTAAGAGCAGGAAGAATCACACTGCCCCACTGACTCATGGGACTATGATTCCAACTCATGGCAACTTGACAGGACTGAGTAGAACTGTCCCAGAGGGATTCCAGAGCTATAATCTTTACAGAGGCAGACTGCTACATCCTTCTCTCACAGAATGGCTGGTGGGTTTGAACTGCCAACCTTTCTGTTAGCAGATGAGCACTTAACTTCTGCACCACTAGGACTCCTTAACTCGGCTCTGGTGGTGGTGGTAGTTGTATGTTCTGACTCACAGTGACCCTGTATAGGGTTTCCGAGGCTGTGAATCTTTATGGGAGCAGAAATCCTCATCTTTCTCCTGTGGAACAGCTGGTGGGCTTGAACTGCTGACCTTGCAGTTAGCATCCCCACGGGTAATCCACCACGCCACCAGAACTCCTTAACTGGGCTCTAGGAGGTTGGAAACATTACCCTTTGGGATAATGTTGGGTCCTTCCAGAGTGAGTGGTCTTCACAGGGTTTGAAGAGGTGAAGATTGGCCCATCAGCAAGGACACATGTGTCTCAAATCTTTGGCTGGGGACAGGTGGGCGCAATTCTAGGCTAAATGATTTCTAGCCTCTCTGTTATCCAGGGCACAAGACAGTGGGGTGGCTAGGAACAGATTCATCTCTCCCACTGGCTACCCCGAGTCCATGACGACAGTCTCATTAGCTCTGCTCTAACTTCCTGCTCCCCTCCACGAGCCTCCATCCCCAAAAGGTGATAGATGATGAACCTCAGAGGGTGCCAGCGACATCACATGGCAAGAAGGTGACCCACGGGAGAGGAGGGCGGGCCACTGACTCTGGGCCTTTTCACTACTCTCTGGGTTCTTGCAGGAAACACGCCAGGAACACTCAGTGGTCTCTAGGAGCCGGCTAGGGATCCCACACACAGATACGCCTCTTATGTCTGGATCGTCAAGGCTCCATCGGAGGTTACCCACCAAACTGCATATGGAAGGGGAGGGAGAGAAGAAATCAGCTCCCTGGAGGAAGGAGAAGACAAGGAGATGCAATGGCCCCAGGGCCTGGGAGAGAAAGTTATGGAAGCTGTGGACAGGAACCAGGGAGATGGGCACTAGTCTGATGATCCCACCCTCCCCTGACCAAGGCTTCTTAGAAAATTGAGGGACAGACCAGGAACCTGGACAGTGACCCAGGTGTCCTCTTGGCTGGCACATTTGCTCTTGGCCGGCTTGGTTTCATTTGGAGAAAGTTGACCAACCATCCTGTGCCAGGTCAGTTCACACACTACAAACCAAGGTTCTTTCCACTGACAGACTGAGGCCCAGAAAAGGGAAGTGGCTCTCTGAAGGACCCTCACAGAACAGGCAGCAGACCCCACCAAATGCCCCGGCTGCCTTTTTTGGGAGCAGGCCCATTCAGGAGTCTCTTGGGTCACAGGCTAAGCCAGGTAGTAGGATGACCTTGTGCTGCCCTCCACCCTGAGGGGAAGGGGCTCCTGACCAGAGTGCTGTGCATGGTGAGACCTGGCTGGCTGCCAAGGGGCAGCTCCTCTTCCTCAAACAATCAGGGAATTCTTCATGTCAGGGAAAAAGTCACATAGGGACCATGTGGCAGCAGCTGTCAGCACACATTGGGGTAATCTTCCTTAACTGAGAACAGAGCTGGAGGCGGAGGCAAGGGGACACAGAGGTGACCATTGAGGATGTGTGGGCTGGTGCCCAGTGCTGTGTGGTCTGTGGAGAGGCAGATCCAGGGCTGGCTGAGTGAGGGTCCCTAAATGCCAGGAGCGAATGATGCCTCCTTCTATCCAGGTGTGACCAGGACTGAGAACAAACCACAGCAGGTAGGCAGTGTGACATGCATGGAGGGAAGACAGGATCATGAGGACACACACCAAGGTGTAGGCCCAGGTGGGAGGAGGCAGAGCTAAATAGGAGGGACTGGGGGAGAGAAAAAGGGAGACCAGGGAAGGGGGATGAAGAGACAGAAATGAGAATGAGAGAGAGGAGGGCAGAGTGAGGGCAGAAGAGAGGACCATGGAGAAACCAGCCTTCACAGTGGTTGCTGCCTTTCTTCTGAGGTGGTCAACAAGCACAAGTTCTTGACAACCCATAGCATTCTCACTGCCTGGGAGCCTGGGACACACATGTAGACAAAGTCCCCAGTGCAGAAAATGCTGGGGCCGTGACCACAGCAGCAACATGAACAATGCGATACAGCTTGTTAGTTTGACAATGTAATCTGGGGGCAGCCAGGAAGCGCACACGGCTTCCCGACTTGGAGAGTCCTGGGACAGAACTGGATCTCACCTGCCCAGTGTGGTTGGCTGGGAGCGCAGTTCAGGGCTGGCCCTGCTGCCAAGGCAGGGTGTGAGCAGTTGGCCAGAGAAGTCTGGTCCGTGACGCAGGAAAGCATTCCTTTACCTCTTCATTTCTCTATGTGCTCCAGATAACTGAACCTCAAGGTTTAATGAGTTCTGGAAAACCAGCCCAAACCAGGCTCCATCTTCTTGCATGGACCTGGAGTTCCTATGGGCTGGGAACAAGACGGACGTTGTGGTACAGATTGCCAGGGGGAGGTCTCAGCAAGCCCCTTACTTATGTATGAACCTGACCTCCAGCTATGTTTTGGGAAGAAAGAAACTTGATAGAGTCCTCCTCATGCCCACAAGGCACTGGGTCTGAGCAGGGGGCTACTGGGGAAGGTCTAAGGAAGCCCAGGTTTATATATGGACTCAACCTCCAAGCCACCCTTTGGGAAGAAGGGTATTTGATAGGTTCTGCCCTCTTCCAGTACTCACAGAGCCAGGGCAATGGGGCTCAAAGGAGTAGGCAAGACAGTTGATGTAATACGCCAAGTCCTGGTGTGGCGCTGTGGGATAATGCACTTGAGGTTCAAAGGTTGGTTTGAATCTCAAGTCCAGCAGTTCAAATTCACCAGTTGCTCCTTGGAAACTCGATTCAGGGTCATTCTAAATAAGAACTGATTTGACAGCACTTAACTACAATAACATAAAGCCTCCCTCAGGAACAGGAAGGAATAGCTAAAGGCTGGGTGGTGAAAAGAGAGACTGGACCAGGTCAACATCAGCCGGAGGACCTGCCTCTCCCAGTACAAGTGGCCACTTCTTACTTGGTGTAAGCTGAGTAGGAAGACTGGGCAGAAACCAAGGCTGTAGAACTGGCCACTGCTCCTGGCTGGTGGTGGGAGGGGACAGAACCCTGTTCTCTGGACAGAAGACAGCAGCTTGGGCAGTAAGGCTTTCTACTGTAAAAATGTCCATTGATGTTAGCTCTGAGTCTATTTCAACTGCCAAAATAGAAAGTTAGGACCCCCAGTGTTGGCAGACAGGGAATCTTGGGATAACTCAGAAAGAGAAATACAACGTGGGTGACCACAGGGTTTAGCCATACAGGCATTCCTGGAAAAGTTCAGATCAACTAGAACTGAGACAGGGGATCCTGGACTGCTTCCATCCCTCCATTTAGTTTAAGGCAAGTATATCTTTTAATTCAACTGTCCAGCTTTCGCATGCATACGAAGTTATTGAAAATATCATGGCTTGGATCATGTGTACCTTAGTCCTCAAGCTGACATCTTTGCTCTTCAACACTTAAAAAAGGTCTTGTGCAGCAGATTTGCCTAATGCAATATGTCATTTGATTTCTTGACTGCTGCTTCCATGAGTGGTGATAGTTGATTCAAGAAGAATGAAGTCCTTGACAACTTAAATCTTTTCTCCACTGATAAAATTTTGCTTATTGGTCCAGTGGTGAGGATATTTGTTTTCTTTACATTGAGATGCAATCCATACCAAAGACTGTGGTCTTTAATCTTCAACAGTAAATATTTTAAGTCCTCTTCACTTTCAGCAAGCAAGGTTGTATCATTTGCATATCGCAGGTTATTAAATGAGTCTTCCTCCAATCCTGATGCCACATTTTTCTTCATATATCCCAGATTCTCAGATTATTTGCTCAGCATACAGGTTGAATAAATATAAATATATAAATATAAATATATAAGTATAAATAAATAAATTGATGCTTTTGAGTTATGGTGTTTGAGGACAACACTGAAAATACCATGGGCTGCCAAAAGAACCACAGATCTGTGTTGGAAGAAGTGCGACCAGAGTGCTCCTTTGAGGCCAGGATGGCCAAACTTCATCTCTCATACTTCGGACATATTGTCAGGAGGGACCGGTCGCTGGAAAAGCATATCATGCTTGGTAAGGTGGAGGGTCAGAGAAAAAGAGGAAGATCCTCAGCTATATAGATTGGCAAAGTGGCAGCATCAATGGGCTCAAGTGTGGCAATAATTGTGAGGTTAGCCCAGGACCGGGCAGTGTTTTGTTCTGTTGTGCATAGGGTCAGTACCAACTTGATGGCACCTAACAACAACAACAATATTTCTTTTAAAGGGCACAGTGATGGTTCCATGGTAGAATTTTTGCCTTCTACTCAGGAGATTTGGGTTGAATTTCCAGCCAAGTACCATGTATACAGCCACCACCCATTGGTCAGGGGAGGCCTGCCTGTTGCTATGATGCAAAAAACAGCAGAGCTTGCAGACTGAGACAGACTAGGAAGGAAAGCCTTGCCATCTGCTTCCAAAAATCAACCAATGAGAACCCAATGGATCACAATGGTCCAATCCCATTGTGCATGAGTCAGGGCCAACTCTAGGGGAGCTAAGGACAACACCACTTTTCTTTAAAACAAAACACTGGTTTTGGCAGTGATCTTGTGACCCTGTGGATTATTTTGTCCTGTCTAAGGTATGATTGTAGACAGGCACGAAGTGTAGCTCTTACCTTCTGCTCACACAAACCCTAAGCATCCAAGATTCCCTCTGGTTTCTTCTGCACTGTGGGGAAAGGTGATTGAGAACATGTTGGTGTTCTCCCTGTACCTGGGCTTAGGGTGTTCTCAGATGGCACTCTTCTTTCTCCTTCTACCCACCTGTAAGGCCTCACTATGAGCCTGTCTCCTAGGGAAAACATGGCAAGGATGCTTCCAGAGGGAATTGGGTTCAGGTGATGGTAAGCGTGGTGGTGGTGGTGGTGGTGTGCTATGAAGTCAGTTCCAACTCACAGTGACCCTGTATAGGATTTCCGAGGCTGTAAATCTTTATGGGAGCAGAAAGCCTCATCTTTCTCCTGCAGAATGGCTGGCAGTTTCTAACTGCTGACTTTGAGGTTAGCAGCCCGACTCATAACTCACTATGCTGCCAGAGTTCCCAGTAAGGGAGGACAAGCAAATATTGGAGCCTGTCCCCTTGTTTTCTTCCATCCTGTATCATTTCCACTCTTGGGTCTCTTAATGGCTAAATTCTGCATCTTGCCACCTCTTAGCTTTGTCTGCCCTCAGCAGCAAGGGGCAGACATCACTCATTCTTACTTCCTGTGGCCAGCGGCACTGCAGGGCTGGTGGCATCCACCCCCAACAATGATCCATTTACAAGAAGTCCCAACAACCCCCACGTGCTCCCTACCTCCTTCCAGCACCTTCTCAGTCCATCCTCCTTTCTCCAACCAAATGTGGCAAAAGCACATCTGATCACATTATCCTGATCACATTATCCTGTTGTTAAAATAGTTCTCCACTGCCCACAGGCTACAGCCCCAACTGCTCCCACAGCCCCACATTCAGGCTTGTATCCACTTTCCATCTTAGATCCAACCACTCTCCATAAACTGCACTCCACTTTGGTTCACCATGCTCTCTGCACATGTGTGCCTGAAGTAATCCCACCCATGCTACGGACCCCAAAGTGCTGCCCACATGTCACTCTGATGTCCTCAAGCTGCCTCCAGTAGCTATCTAACAGATTTGCATTTCTCTGGGGGACTCTCTTCCCACGACACTGGGAGTCCCCAGAGGACCAGGGTAATAACTGGTTCATTCTTGTATCCTAGCCCTACACAGTCTCTAGCATACTGTCAGCACTCAGTGAAAAGTTGATGAATGAAGAGCTGGAGTTGGGAATCTGAAAGCAGAACAGGGTGGGAAGAGGTGCTGGGGAGTGTGACTCCTTAGGTCCAGATGAACTGCCTCACCAAGGAAGGTCTGAATGGTGCTGCCGTCTCTGGAGGTCTAGGACAAGAGCGAGTTGTCTCAGAGCAACAGGCATGTTCAGTTTGGTAGGATACGAAGGGCCTGGGAAGTAGTTGAGCATGGGAGGTAGTCAGGGCTCCCAGGCTACAATGGGATGGTGCCCACAAATGTGGTTGGCAGTGGGGTAAGGTGGGAGCTGACAGAATAGGAGGGATCAAGGAAGCAGGTGTGGGGAAATGAGGGCTAGATTCAGTAGGAGCGTGGGCGAGAGTCCAGTAAATGTGAAAGAGGTTGGGGTCAGGGAAAGAATTTTGCAGGCGGAAACCTGGTAACATCATGTTCTCTCGGGCATCACACCAACGCAGGGCATCAAACAACATGGTAGGAACACACTAACTCAAAAATAAACCTAGAGAGCAGCCGCATGTCATTCACGCATGTCGTTCCCTTGGGCATTTGTTGCAGTGTGTTTTTCCTCCGGGAGTGCAGATCATCACACTGACAAATTCGGGATGCTAAATCCGGGCTGTTTACTGAGACTGAGAACAAGTACCAGCCTCAGGCTCGGTTCCCTGCTTCCTTTCTTCAGCAACATCCAAGCTCAAGATACTGTGGTGCAGCTGAAACTTCTGATGGACCATGTTGGCTGACTCTTCTGGAAGCCTCAGCTGCCAGAAACATCTCTTTTATGGTTTGGTAGCTTCATGAAGAACAACAAGAATGAGATGAAGACACATTTGCAAAGCAAGTTTCCACAGTCTGAAGTACGTTTATACCATATTATTTATTACTTAACATTTTGATGTAATATTCATTGAACATCACTCTGGGCCAGGGAAACCCAACTGATGGGATTCCTGGATCCATGGAACTTACAGTCCAGGGTGGGGGACAGATGTGGTCCAGGAGACAACTCTGTATGACAACTGGAGTTGATGTGAAGGAAAGGAAGTAGGTAGTATGAGCAGGAACAAGGTGACAGTTACTTTGGGGGGAAAAGGCAGACTCCTCAAAGAAGTGACAGGTAAAGTGAGACTTGAGTAAGTACAGGCTGTCCAAGACGTGGGGGAGAACACTCTGGGCAGAGAGTCTGTACCACAAGTGTCCTGAGAAGTGTGATGCTGGTACCCTGGGCCTGGGTGGAACACTGAGGCATGGAGGAAGATGGGGCTCTCAGGAGGGTACATATAGGAGGTGCCATCCTCATCTGCCCTCTGAGAGGGTACCCCTTCCCCAGTCTGAAATAGCTGCAGAGGTGGGGACACCCAGAGCCAAGTCTGCTAACCGTCCTTACACAAGCCCACCCATGTGAGTCTACCTGGTCATGCTCAGGTGGTCCAAGCTGGGTCAGGGTCTCAGTGAATACTGAGGTTCATTCCATGCTCCCAGTGGAAACTTCACTCCCCAGGTGGAAGAACATCACAGGCGAGTGAGGACAAGGGACTGGAGCAGAACAAGGCCACCCTGACCACAAGCCAATCACCAAGGGTCAAGGGTCAAGGGGTCCCGGAAGCACTTCACTAGGTGTCAACACCTGACATGATTTATTGGGATGACAGAAGAGGTGCCCCCTCCCTGTGCCCCAGGCCCAAGGGAGGGCCTCAGGGCCTGGCCTGGGCTGGGGAGACTGGGAGGTGGGGAGGCTTCTGCTCAGGCCCTACCTAGTGGGCACTTGGCTGCAACTGCTTCATTTCCCAGAGCTCTGGAAAAGGTTTACTTTGAGAAAAGGGGCATTGGGGACAAAGAGAGAGAGGAGGAGAGAAGGAAAAATCTACAACCAATTGCCTTATTCTTTTGGGTTGTACAGTCAGAGCCTCGGAAGCAGCTCTTATTTTTTTTAAATTGCTGTTGTGAATATACCTATCCCATCCTATCTGCTAGCTCATCTTACTGACATCGACCACATTACTCGGCTGTGCAGTGGTTCTTGAACCTGGCAACAGAACAAACTCCCCTAAAACTTCTAAAAATGCTGATGGCCAGGCCCCATTCCCAACCAACTGGGTCAGAATCTCCATGATCCAGTGAATCTAACATGCAGCAAAGGTTGAGAACCTCCAACTGTGAGAACTCTGGGTTCAAATCCCACCTCTGCCACTTATGGATCATGTGACCCATGCTAATGTTTCCATATCTGTTAACCTGAACGGTTATTTCGCAGGGATGTTGTGAGTGTTAAAAACAACAGCCAGAGAGGAAGTTTGAACAGTCAAAATTACACACAAAAGACAGGTGAAAAGGTAATACCCAAACCCACTGACGTCAACTTGATTCCAAGTCACAGCAATCTTACAGGACACAGAAAACTACTCTGTATGGACTTCCGAGGCTGCCCTGGTGTGGCGCTGCAGGATAATGTGCTGGACTAGAAGGTCTGTTTGAACTGCAAGGTCAGTGGTTCAAGCTTACCAGCTGCTCCTTGGAAACCTTATACGGGGTCTGACTGTGAGTCGGAACTGACTCAATGGCATTTAACAACAACAACAACAATAAATCTTATAGAAGCAGACTGGCACATCATTCTCTTATTGAGCAGGCTGGTAGGTGTGATCCACCAATCTTTTGGTTAGCAGCTAAGTGCTTAAACCACTGTGCCACCGAGTCTCCTTAAAAAGATAATAATCATGTAGCTATTAATCACTTTCCTGCACTAAACAATAGCAACAGGTAGCAATGTACTTTATCTTAACTCCATTTCACAACTGAATTCCTAGGAACATACTACAATTGCCTATGTCTTACACAGCGGACTGGTTAACAAATATGCCCAAGTTTCCAACAACAAAGCAAAACCCACTGACATTGAGTTGATTCCTAGGGGTTCAGAGGCTGTAAATCTTCACAGGAACAGAAAGACCCATCTTTCTTCCACAGAGTGGTGGTAGATTTGAACTGCCAATCTTGCTCAAGCTTACACAGCCTGACAGTGGCAGAGCTGGGCTTCGAACCCCAGCTGCCTGCCTCCAGAGCCCATTTCCTGAACCATTAGGTATGGGACCTGGGTGAGTTAAATGCCACGGGACAGCAGCTGTCATGACAATCTGACTGTGGGACTGTGTGCTAAGTGACAGTGGTCATTAACCTGCTGTGTGACCCTTGACAAGGGACTGCCCTTCTCCTGCTCCTGGTGCCTCCTACTCAGCCCACAAGTGCAGGAATAGCAATCAGCCGAATGGGCTCGCTGCAGGAAAAACCATTGAAGAGGATGGTGGCTCCCGCTGCTAGTATCAAATGGCTATATAGAGTGGTTAATAATCACAAGGGCAGCCAGTCCCATGCAGATTCCCACATGCCAATCACTCGCTCAATCCCAACATAGCAAAAATGTTTCTACCAACTTTGAAAGCTCCTGGTGCTTTGCCACTTTCTAGGGCCATTTTGGACGGGGCACAATAGAATTCATTCCTCATCATTAATCCCATCGCTTTAATGCTCAGTAGAAAGCTCTCCCGCCTTCCAGCTTTTTGCTACCTTCATCTGTCTGCTCTATCCTACCTCGCATCATTCCTCGCCCACTCTCCCATGGCCACCCCATCATTCTCTCCGTGAGCCCTTTCCTTAGCCAGTCTCTCCTTCACTTCTGGGGATTCTTGCCCTGCTAATCCTCATCTCATTTTGTATTTCCAACCACAACTCTTAACAGTTCTGCTTGGAACTGCCTCTTGGGCGTTTAACAAGAGAATGGGGACATGGAGCAGGGTGGGGGAAGGGAAGACAAAGTCAGTCTTACGCAAATGGTGAAGACTCATCTATCTGTGTGGTACCCAAGATCACTCCCTGTTCCTTCTCTTTCTCTGGTAGCAAAGTGGTTACGAGTTGGGCTGCTAACCTCAAGGTCAACAGTTCAAAACTACCAGAAGTTCTGTGGGGAAAAGATGAGGCTTTCTGCTCCGGTAAAGATTTACAGCCTCGGAAACCCTACGTAGGGTCACTATGAGTCGTAACTGACTCCAGGGCACATAACCACCACCATCACCTTTCAAACACTCAGAATATTCCCTTTAGCCTGTATTTCGAGTTTAGTCACCAATAGCTCTGCATGAGTCATATACCAGGTGCCCTCTCCCAGGGGATGGGTAATGTGTTGTCTCTAACTATGACATGAAGACCCATGTGTCCTGGTTATGAAGGTCTTGGTATCACCGTAGCTATTTTACAGGAATGGTTCAAGGGACTTTAAACATTTCATCATGGAGGTTAATGATGAGAGAAAGGAGAAAAGAGAAGACAAAGGGTAAAGGTTAATGTAACTATGGTTGGACCCTTACCCAAAGCACTCCCTACTCTACGCAACTCCCCAGTCTTTGTATGCCCTACAGAACAGACTTGGGGTCCTCCAAGACCAGTGACACAGGCAGTTTTGTTCTCAGTTATCTAGTCTGATCCTTGCCACTCAATGGTTCCAGTCTGGTGATTTTCTGTTCTCTGAACATACCCAACTAATGCTTGGCCTTACCAGCTAGCAGAAGCTCTCTTCTCCCCTGACCTCCCCAGATGCTATTTATAGAGGGAGGCTGTTCCCAAAGCGACCAAAGATGTGCATTATTTTAAATGATCATATTCTGCCCTCCTCTTCCCTCTCTCCCCCAAAGGTAGTTGTCTCAGCAAGGCCTGCTGACCTCTGCGATGCAGAAGTCCCAAGTCTCAGGCTCCATCTCTATTGGGAGCAGCTGCAAGAGTGAGGGGTCGAGAACTCAGGCTTGGGACTAAGGGGAGCTAGAGGACCAAGCAGCATGAATCTCTCCCCATCGATCCCAAGATGGCATTGGCGTGACTGTAAGGGGCCTTTACATCAATATAAACTCATAACAATACAGAAGACAAGGGATTTCACCACATTTCTGAAAGACACCCGGGTCAGAAGCCTCAGTCCAGAATGCACAGTGAGGATGAGGTGGAGGCAGGAGTCCGAGGAGAATGCTCATCAGCTCTGCTGACACCTGGAGAGGCCCCAGGTTGAAGTCAACAAGAGCGTAGCCTGCATATGAGAAAGCCCTAACACCATGGACCAACTTGAAGGTTGGCATGTGGAACAGCTGGGTTGCCCTTCCCCACCTCCCCAACCTCTCTCTGTGTAGAGAGGCGAGCAGTTCCCACCTTCGCATCCACCCTTCCCATCCTTTTCTTTAAACCCAAGTGGGAGCTCTTGTGGGACACTAATCAGAGCTGCAGCCTCAGAGACAATTTCTACTTAGTGCTCCCTTGTGTTTACATGATGGGGCCTAACCGCTCCTGATTGTTCTGACTCCTTGCATTGAGGTCATTTCTTGGCGTTTTCCTTCATTAGATATATTGAGGTGGCTGTTTTATAAAATAAAATAAAGGAAGAAAAAATGTATACACCAGCAAACTTTTTCTATACAGAATCTGGAAACAGGATTCAGTAATTTAATTTAGGATGATCATCTGAACAATTGTACAAAGCCTATTCCTTAAAATTCCCAGGAGGGCAGTTCTCCAGCTCTGGTTCATTGGCTAGCCATCAAAGCCTTCAGAGGAAATGTCCTCTCCTCAAGTAGACAATAATGTGTTTCAGCTGACCACCACACAGCAGTCAAAATAATTGCAAACAAAGTTATTAATTAAGAGACTACATATACTTCATTTAGAATGTCATCATTTGCTTATTTGAAATATAATCTCTCTTTTATTAAAAAAAATGATGGTCATTAGTATATGCTATAAAGAACCATGGGACACCTAGTGTGGCGCTGTAGGATCAGTACTGGACTGTGAACCACAAGGTCCAGCAGTTCAAACTCACCAGCTGCTCCTTGGAAACCCTATACAGGGTTGCTGTAAGTCAGAACCAACTCAATGGCCCTTATCTACAACAACAATAAGGAACCCTGGTGGCTCAATGGTTACGATCTCAGCTGCTAGCCAAAAGGTTAGTGGTTCAAACCCACTCCATGGAAGAAAAGAATAGTGATCTGCTCCAATAAGGATTTCAGTCTAGCAAATTCTATGGGGCAATTCTACTCTGTCCTAGGCAGTGACTATGAGTTGGAGCTGACGTGAGGGCACACAAAAACAATATACACTATTATAGTTGGAAGGTCACAAATATAGTTTATCTTACATGTAAAATGAATTGATATAAAATGTCAATTCTGAGTGAGGTCTCAGCAATGCAACACATTTTTAAAAAACACAAAATCTTACATGAAATCAAATTATAAAACAGAATGGCTAATAGTTATCTAACATTTACTATAAGACAGATATTGTATTATGCAACTTCATACAATAGTCTATTTTTAGTATAGATTTTAACCATTTAATTATAAAGACAATAAATGAGAACAAAGAACCTGACTTGCCCAGTTTATTTCTAAGTTGTAATTGCATAGTACTGTGAAAATCTTGATCACAGTGAGAGGTTATAGCAAATGGTCTAACAGTTTTTTGTTTTTGTTTTTTCAAATATTCACATTTACAATCTTGAGTTATTTTTAAGTTAAAAAGAGATGGCAGAATAAACTTTGGGGTGTGCTAAGAAAACAAATTAGCACATTGAGGGTTTTCAATATGTTGAAATTTGGCAAATAACATATTTGAGTATGTGTTCTGTGTTATAATTTTGAAAAGAGATCAAGGACATTAAAAAAAAAAAAAATTCAAACCAAACATTTAGGAAACACCAACGCACCTTTCAAATACCAGTTTGAAACTACAACTCTGTATGAATTGTTGGTTTTTTTTAACAGTTGAGAAAGCCAAAGGCCCAAGCAGAGAGATTTGTCCAAACCCCACAACCCCACATAGGAAGTTAATAAGGTGCGATTAGAAGCTACTTCTCCTGACAATAGACGTCCTGTGGCATTGTGGGTTAAGCATTGGGCTGTCAAGCACAAGGCTGGAGGTTCAAATCCATCTGCAGCTCTGAGGGAGAAAGATGAGGCTGTCTGCTCTTAAAAAGCTCTACAGTCTCAGAAACTCTCTGGAGCTGTTCTAGGCTTTCTGATAGGTTCACTATGAGATGGAATCAACTTTAAATCAGTGGGTTTTTCTCCTGATAATAGGCCTGGATCCCAGCTGAGAGAGTAAGTGTTTTCACAGGACGTTCATTCTTGAAACGTGGCTCCTTTAGTGACTAGACAAGGAACAGAGTCTGATTTTCTGTGGCACAAACTGGACTCCTCACTCACCTCCTTTCTCTTCAGCAGACAGTGCATGTGGCGCTCCTTTGATGATTTGCAACATTAAAAAACAACCAAACTCATCTGTGAATTTGCAAATTATTTTTTGTTTGGTATAGGACAGCCCCCTTTCCTTATTGTTTAGTATATGTACATACAAGGATAAGTCAAAACATGTTGCTACTAGGAATCCAGTTCATACATGCATAGGGTTTCTTCCAAACAAATGTGTAAATATGTCTCTGTGGTCGGTAGATAGCTGCAGGCAAGCTCTCTGAATAATACACTTGTTTTAGTCTCCTCAGGGTGCCATAAAAAAAGGTCCCATCAAAATAGTGGCTTCCAAGGGGATCTGCCAAGCCAGGTCAATCTGAGGCAGAGACGTCATCTCAGAAGGTATTGTTGTTGTTGTTATGTGCCGTGGAGTCGGCTCCGACTCATAGCGACCCTGTACAGGGTTTCCGAGGCTGTAAATCTTTACAGGAGCAGGAAGCCTCATCTTTCTCCAGTGGAACAGCTGGTAGTATAGCTACTGTTTTTTGGGATTCCCAAGAGGTCATCTTTGATAGATTTTCCCAAATGACACAGGATGATCACAAGGTTTATTATGAAGAAGTTTTAAGAAAACTGAAAACTCAAACTGCTTGGTGAGAAAAAGACCCGGCAACTTGCACCAAGGAATTGTTTTCCATCAAGACATTGCACCTGCTCATTCTTCGAGGGGAGCAGAGACTGTCCAACGAGAATTTCACTGGGAAACCTTACCCCCTGCACCCTACAGCCCTGTTCTTACCCTTCCAGATTTTTCCATTCTCAAAGAACATTTCATCATGAATTGCCTCCCTTGAGGATGCCAAAATTGCCATTTGGACATGGTGTAAATCAAAGAGTGCAGCAGAGTTAGAGAAATGGAAATACCACCTTGAGAACTATATAGACCTAGACCTATATATCCTAGGAGGATATGTTGAGAAACGTAGCTTCACGTTTTCATATTTTTATTTAATAACCAAAAGGTTGACAGTTCAAACCTACCAACCACTCCTCAGGAAAAAGATTTATGAGAAAAAAATCCCATAAAGATTTACAGCCTTGGAACCCTATACCGGGTTGCTAAGAGTGGGAACCGACTTGGGAGCATGTAACAGCAACAATGATTTCATGATGATACTTTTTGTACATAGATGACTGCTCTAATAGTCTGTAAGTTGTCCCCTCCTCTACCCCCGTGGGCTACTAAACCACAAGCACATGTGTGTTTAAGTATGTGTGTGTAAGTATGTGTGTGCCTACAAAAGACAATGAGGGTATGGAAGCAGCCACCATTCCTGCTCCTTTGGCAAGATTGCCATGTGATGTTTCAAATCAAGAAATGGCCTGACCAACTGGCATAACGTAGTCCACAAAGACAATGGTCTGCATCCTGCTTGAGTAAGTAGCGTCTGGGATCTTCAAAGTTCATGAGCGATCTCTCCACATGTGGAAAAAGGAAGAGTGATAAGAATTGAAGAGGCGTGGAATCAATTAGTCCAATGGACTAATAGACCATGTGAACATTAGTCTCAAGACAAGAAGAACTAGATGGTACCCAGCTACCACTGCCAGCTGCCCTAAAAGGAATCACATTAGAGGGTCCTGGAGAAAGTGGAAGAAAACTCAAAATTATTTAATTAAAACAACAACAAAAAACCAGGCTTACTGGTGAGAAAGAGACTATGGCCCTCAACTACCCATCTGGTCTGGAAAGGAGCTCACCCTCGTGGCCCAATTTTCAGCCAAGCAGTAGATAGGTTTATGGGGGTGGGGGGCACCAACACTAGCAAGATATAGTCACCATACAAAGGTATATAATTTAAGTCAGGAGATGAGCAGGCCTAGCTTACTGTGGGCCATTGTTGGACGTGGCTGAGCCTCCAAGGGGATCATTAAAGCTCCTCCTCAGGGCAGTAAAACGGTTGGAGATACCGTGCATTCTATTAGGAGTTTTGTTCAGTGCCTGGCACGTGACAGCCAATGGCAGCTGCAATTGTAGTATGGTAATGACTCTCAGTTGTTTTTTTCCAGAACTTCATTTCTCCAAAAACAGCACCCATAGTTTTTTTCACGTTCCCTCTGCATGGTAGACAATCTTTATTAACTCAACTGTGCTGAATTATGCTTCCCCTCTCTGGCTCCTCATGGGTGGTTCACCTGTACCCTTGTGTGACCTTGGAAAGGTGAATTCCCAGGAGGGAAAATGAAACTCAGCAACCAACCAGAGAACCTTTAGCGCACAGCAGCACTTGGTAATTTAAAATGCCTGTTGCTGTTTGTATTCAGATTGTGTCTCAGCTATTCAGCTGCAAGGGGACAGAGGGATCGCTTCCCATTTGACAACATCCTTGGATAAAATATACCAGGAAAGTACAAAGGGTTATGATTTACCATAATATTTTTCAAGGTCTTCAGTGTTAACTCCAAGACTGTACAACATGCCCCAAGCAATCTAAAATGAGGGAGAGATTTTTTTTCCACTCTAGAAATAGCTGCCCAGCAGACAGATTCCATTCAGTGCTTGCTTGCTTCCTGCCAACAGAGCAATGCATCTTGTCATTACCCAGGAATAAAGGACTGGATATGCAGCTAGAAATGGCAGAGAAAGGAGAGGAACCCAGTATAGCCAAGACCCAAAATGTGTCAGGCACTTTATGCACACAATGTTGTTGCAGGTACACAAAACCCTCACCACAGATATGATTCCTATTTTATAAATGGGGAAACAGGTGCACAGAAGTTGCCTGCTTGGGGTCATGCAGATGATAAATAATAGAGTCAGTCCTCAAAGCGCTCAGAACTATTTGACTCCAACGCCCAGTTCTCTAACCTCGACACTAGCTGTTTAGGAGTGGGGGGTTTGAAGTCAATGTTACTGGGTTCTAATCCTGGCTCTGTCACTTCCTGGTTCTGTGGATTTAGGCAAATTGCTTAATCTTACTGTGCCCAAGTTTCAATATCTGTAAAACAGGGTACAAAATGCCCACTTTGTATGCTCAAGAGAGTCTCAGGGTGGTGCCAATGATTAAGATTTTGACAACAAACTGAAAAGTTGGTGGATCAAATCCACCCAGAGATGCCTCTGAAAGAATGCCTGGTGATCTGCTCCCAAATCATAGCCTTGAAAATCCTAGCGAGTGCAGTTCTCCTCTTGGCTGGGTTCATGGTTGCCATGAATCCAAAAGGACTTGATAGCAATTGGTTTGGTTGTTTGGGTTTATATACTTGTAGAGGGGATTAAAGGATTAGATGATGAGCAAATACATATATTTTGTGTTTGTCCCATGGTAAGTGCTCAGTAAATACTAGGTGATAAACTTGTGAGTAACAGAACTCCACGAGGCTCCCTTGATTTTCTGCATCTCACAAGTTTTCCACCTTGGACAGGGCGTAGTCTTACCATTTTTCTATCACTTGTTTTAGGGGAAACTATTTGAGTTTTCCTTCTCTGGAATATTTTCACGTATACAAGTTTCAATTTTTGCAGATTTTACTGCATTACGATTACTATTAAGGAGCCTGGTAGCATAGTGGGTAACAAGTTGGACTGCTAATCACAAGGTTAGCAGTTCGAATCTACCACATGCTCTGTGTGGGAAAGATGAGGCTTTCTGCTCCCATAAAAGATTTACAGCCTCAGAAACCCTGTACAGAGTCCCTGTGATTCAGAACCGACTCAATGACACACAACCACCACCACAATTATTATTATTATCCTTATTATTACAGAAGGATCCTCAACAGTGATATCAGAGATGGGTGGGGAACGTCTTAGAAGGTCACAGACAATTGAAGTCTAGTCCAATATTCTCTTTATTGTTCTGGAAAGCGCAAAGGCCGGTGTTTGCACGCAGGGTTTTATTTCCAGTGGCTTTTGAGATTAGGGGAAAGTGTGCATGGAGTGAAAGAGCAGAGTGCCCAGAGTGGGGAGACTGTGACCTGGACCTCTATGCTCTCATCAGTAAACAGAGATAGTCTCACGTACTCCACCCAACTTCCCGGTAGGACCACACGCACTAATGGGTGCAGACACTTGAATGCCAAAAGACACTAAGACACAGGATTCCAAGATGAAAAAGAGCAACTGCTGGGAACTCCAGGGGGGGGGGGGGAACAGGGTGTTGAGATGCAAAGAGTGAAGACTTCAGAAAGTTCTAAGGAGATTAAGAAACATCAAAGACTCCTATAGAGAAGCAGTTGATGGATGTGGCTGTTAATAGCTCTTTAGAGCTGAAATTAGGGCAAAGCAGACATGCCATGTGGGATGTTTTACATAACTGTGCTGCTAGGAACCAACATACGGGTCTTGGGCTGGAAACGCAGCCCCTGCAGAAGCAAAGAGGTCTGGAGTTGATTTGCAGAAAGCCCTAGCTAGTTGTTCAGTTGACAAAAGTTTATCAAGAACATTCTAGGAGCCCTCTCCTTTGCTGTGCATGGGGGATCAAATGAGCAAAATCAGACACAGCCCCTTCAGAGACATATGAATCGAATAATCACAGAAATAGAAGTTGAGCAGTTACAAACTGAGGGCAGTGTTTACAGGGGGTTGGGGATGCAGCTATGAGATGATGTTACAAAGGACTCTGTGGCTAGGGTCTGAGAGAACTGAAGCATCAACAACAACTAGCCATGCAAAGAAGAAGAGGGAGGTAGGGAGAGATCCAGATCCAGGCATGTGGATGTGCAAAGGCCCTGAGGCAGAAAGGAGTACAGAATTCAAGAAATTCAAAGCAAGTTAGAATAGGTCCGGTGCAAAAACCAAGGCAGAGTGGAGTGAACTGAGATTAAAATGTAGACCAGACCACATTTATGTTTTGAACATTATAGCATGGATTTAGCAATCCAGTGTGAAAGCACAGAACCACCCTAGAGGGCTTTCCAGGCAACAATCTTCACAGGAACAGATCACCAGGGCTGTCCCCTGTGGACCCAAATCCCCAACCTTCTGGTTAGCAATTGAGCACTGGAAACCTTTCACGTCACCAGGGCTCCTACGCCAAGTTAACCCTGTGGGGCAGTTCTATTCCATTACATGGGGTCACTAAGAATGGACTTGAGGCCCATTTGCTCTAAGCGGTGCTCTCTATTTCTGTAATTTATTCGATTCATGTCTCTCTGAGAGGGCTGTGTCTGATTTTTCTCATTTGATCCCCTGTGCACAGCAAAGGAGAGGGCGCCTAGAATGTTCTCGACAAGCGTTTGTCAACTGAACAAGAGTCCCGTGAGGGCATCGCCCTAGTTACCCAGGGCAGCTGTCACAGAAATGCCACACGTGCATGGCTTTAAAGAGCAGAAATCGTTTTCCTCCTGGTGCTCACAGAGACTACAAGTACGATTTCAGGTCACTGGCTCCAGGCGAAGACTGTTGGCTCAGAGAAGCCCTGGTTTCTTTCTGTCTGTGCAGACCTGGTGTTCCTTGGCTGTCTTCACATGGCATCTGTCTTCCTCGGTGTGTGCTAGTTTTTCTCTGTGTCTACACCACTCCTTATATAGCTCAGCTGTGACTAGGTTTAGGGAATACCCTACATGGATCTGAACTCACCAACATAACAAAGAAAACCGTATTCCCAAAAAAGGGCTTTCCACAGGTCTTGGGGCTAGGATTCCAACACAACACATATTTTAGGGGTGTTGTTGTTGTTTGTTGTTAAGTGCCATCGAGTCGGTTCTGACACATAGTGACCCTGTACAGGGTTTCCAAGGGTGTAAATCCTTATGGGAGTAGAAAGCCTCATCTTTCTCCCGCAGAGCAGCTGGTAGTTTCGAACCACTGACCTTAAGGTTCGCAGCCCGATTCATAACCACTATGCTACCAGAGCTCCTTAACACAATCAAATCCTTCCTTATTCATTATCCAACTTGCACATGCAGAGAAGTTGCTCCTGATGCAAGCCATGGTATCTTCAGTAACCTCATATGAATATGAAAGTTAGATAGTGAATAAGGAAGACTGTAGAAGAATTGATGCATTTGAGTTATGGTGTTGGAGGAGAATATTGAAAGTGCCATGGACTTCCAGAAGAACAAACAGATCTGTGTTGGAAGAAGTGCAGCCAGAGTGCTCCTTGGAAGCCAGGATGACCAGACTTTGTTTCTCATACTTTGGATATATTGTGAGGAGGGACCAGTCACTGGAGAAGGAAATCATGTTTGGTAGGGTAGAGGATCGGAGGAAAAAAGGAGACCCCAATGAGATGGACTGGCACAGTGGTAGTATCAATGGGCTTGAGTGTAGCAATGATTGTGAGTCTGGTCAAGGATTGGGTAACGTTTCATTCTGTTGTCACTATGAGTCGGTAGTGACTCGATGGCACCTAACAACAACAACAATCAAATCCATAATGGGGGCTTTAAGGTAGCTCAGGTAGTCAGTGCTGTGGATTAGGATGACTATAGGTGGCTACATAAAGAAGTGGACAGACATGAGGGATACTTAGTATGTAAATCACCAAGCACAATGAAAAAACTAGAATGCTGGGGAAGAGGGGCCAGGGATGAATCCTCTGTTTCTGGCTCATTTTTCTAGATGGGCAATATGCAGAACCGGAGACGCGGAACCCTGGAGCAGGGAAAGGCTCTGGGTTTGGTTGTAGACTCACAGTGTTGGAAGTGACTTGACATCCACCAGAAGCTGTTGACATTGACTGAGTGTCCACTATGTGTCCAGCATGATGCAAGGCACTGGAGAGAAAGTAACGAATAAGACAGGTTCCCTACCCTCCAGAAGCTCACGGTCAGCCTTGGTGCATGTCGGAATCACCTGGGGAGATTAACTCTGGCACCAGAAGTTCTCATTTATCTGGAGAGCAGACTGCACCCTAGGAGGTTTAAGAGCTACCTAGTGATTCCAATGTGCAGTCAGGTTTGAGAATCACAGCCTTGGAGCATGCCAGACCCAGTGTGGTCTGTGTCTAATCAAATAGAAAGGGAAGTAGCAAAAAGACTTGGGATTTTAGTTCTTAAGACTCTAGAACAGAAATACTAAAAGCACATGGGTGCCATGGGAATAATAATATTATTTGGATATTAAACCAATGTATCTCCATTCATCATAATGCTTGCTTCTGAGTTGTTCTGTGGTTCCCTTAATGAGAACTGAGCCTGGCTGTCCCCGATCATAGGCGTTCTTCCATGGTATATAACAATACCTCTTATGCCTATGTTGTTGTTGTTGTTAGGTGCCATCAAGTTGGTGCCAACTCATAGTGACATTATGCACAGCAGAACAAAACACTGCCCAATCCTGGGTCAACCTCACTACTGTTACCACGCTTGAGCCCATTGATGGTGCCACCCTGCCAATCCATCTCTCTAAGGGTCTTCCTCTTTTTCTCTGACCCTCTACCTTACCAAACATGATATCCTTCTCCAGCGACTGGTCCTTCCTGACAATATGTCCAAAGTATGAGAGAAGAAGTTTGGCCATCTTGGCCTCAAAAGAGCACTCTGGCTGCACTTCCTCTAACACAGATCTGTTGGTTCTTTTGGCAGCCCATGGCACTTTCAATACTCTCCTCCAACACCATAACTCAAAAGCATCAATTCTTCTATGGTCTTCCTTATTCACTGTCCAGCTTTCACATGCATATGAGGTTATTGAAAATACCATGACTTGGGTCAGGCACACCTTAGTCCTCAAGCTGACATCTTTGCTCTTCAACACTGTAAAAGGTCTTGTGCAGCAGATATGCCCATGTAGAAGTCTAAAAATGGATGGCGGGTGATCCCTACTCTAAAATAGTTGATACTCTCACTAAAGATAAAAGTCATATACAACACTGCCTTTACCTATTAGGTGCTGTCGAGTTGGTTCTGACTCATAGCAACCCTGTATAAGGTTTACAAGGAGCAGCTGGTGGGTTTGAACCACTGACCTTGTGGTTAGAAGTCCAGTGCTAATCCTACAGCGCCACACCAGGACTCAGGAAGTATATAATGCATGCCAATGATAAACATCCAAAGTCAACTCTGACCCCTGACAACCCCATGTGTGTCAGAGTAGAACTCTGCTCCCTGGGCTTTTCATGACAAAATTTTCTAAAATTGATCACCAGATCTTTTTTCCAAGGCATCTTTGGGTGGACTCGAACCACCAACCTTGCAAGTTAGCAGTGGAGCATTAAAAAGTTAACTATTTGCACCAGTCAGGGACTCTGCCAATGATAAAGGGACAGAATAAATGTCAAAGAATTTCAGAGAAGTGAGAGACTTAAGTTACTGCATTGGGCAACTCAGATTTCTCCCTCCTGGAATTGGACCCACCTTGCCCTTGAACCTATCCTGGAAGCACACATTTTTCAATTTCCCTGGAAAGGAAAAATAAGAAAGTGACAGTCGTGTTAACTGAAAATTGCACCTGCCAAGCAACAATATCTAACTACCATGCCAGGTGCCACACTGAGCTCTCTCTAGGAGAAGTGTCATGGCCTGCCTGCTCAGAGCACTCTTGCCGATGGCTTGGCAGATGCTGGTTTTCATTACGTGTGTGTGTGTGTGTGTGTGTGTGTGTGTGTGTGTGTGTGTGTGTGTGGAAAGGAGAGATAAAAAGACATGACTGGGAACAGCAGAGACCTGGTAAAAACATATCCTAAACTTCAACCTTCCAAACAAAATGACAGTGTCCCTGCAAGGCTTAAACTCTGTGTGCTTACTGCACAATGTCCCTTGAATTTTTCCTAACACCCTCACTTATTTATAAGCAAAGCAACACACCACAATGACAGGCCGAATGTGGTAGACTGTGTTTTTACTTTGGAAGAATAAACAACTGACGGACAGGTAACTGGACTCTCGCAATTGTCCAGCAGTGACCACAGAATCCCTGGGTGGTGCAGAGAGTTAATGAGATTGGCTGCTGATGATGGAAAGGTTGGTGGTTTGAGTCCACTGAGAGGTTCCACAGAAGAAAGGCCTGGTTTTCTAGTCTTCCCAAATCAGTCGTTGGAAACCCTATGGATCACAGTTCTACTTTAAAACATATGGCATTGCCATCAGCCAGAATCTACTCTATGGCAATGGGTTTTCTGGATCTTAGATAAAAACCAGCCAACATCTGTCACCACACAACCACCCAGACTAATCTTCCTGAGGAGACTACAAAGGCGTATCCGATGGATTTCTGAGTAGGAATGATGGAGTTTTATGTTTTATCCTTTAATCAGTGTTAAGTCACTGAAGTTTCTGAGCGACTTTGTCACTACCTGTGTGTTAGTGGGGTTCACACAGCAGCGGTGTGCCCAGGTGACTTGGCGGAAGAAGGGCCTGAATGAAGAGAGGTGCCTGACAACACTCATGCCTTCCGAGGTCCAAGGTGTTGTCACACGTACTAGAGACACACTAAAATGTTCCCGGAGCCAGCACTTGGTTAGATATTTAAGTCGAACAGGGTTAGCTGCAAACAGTAAGGGCGAGGGGCTCCTCAAACCCTCTTTACTGGCCCAGCAGTGGCTGGAAGAGCCCAGATGACTTGTTCAAAGTGGGCTCCTGTTTCAGCCTACCATTCCAGGAGCTTCCCCAACTCCAGGTTCACATCCTGTGACGTTTCCATCTCTCTTTCACCATCAACCAGCCTCTTCAGACTGAAGTAACCCAACCAAATCCATTGCCAGCGAGTCAATTCCAGCTCACAGTGACCCCTACAGGACAGAGGAGAAACTGGTTCGCAGTCTCAGAGGCAGCAAATCTTTACAGAAACAGACTGCCGCATCTTTCTCCTACGGAGCAGCTGGTGGGTTCAAACTGCCAACCTTTCGGTTAGCAGCTGAGTGCGTAACCACAGTGCCACCAAGACCCCTATAAAGCACAGGTGAGCAGAACTAAGCCATCCCTGCCACCCAGACATACCCGTGTCCGCTGGGGAATGTGAGCTGGGCACACCTATTTCCTTACTGCTGCAGGCTTTCAGACACACAACCTTAACCTTGTGAAGGCTTTCATTAAATTAATGAATCAGTTCAACAGATGATGATGATAATAATAAATTGATAACTTTCTGGATATTGTCTGAGGCATGGTGGTGCATAGAAAATACAGACCAGACCACTCTCTGTCCTCAGGCATTATTAAAGTTCAGAAGGTGTTTAATATTATTCACAAGTGTCCTTAACAAGAGACAAAATATGAGAGAACCTGAGAGAAAAGGCTGAGGGATATGCAATGGGCAGAGAGGCTGCTGGAGTGATTCATTCCGAAGGCAAAGATTGGGGATGGTGTCTAGACAGAGGTGACATTTGAGTTGGGCCCTGGCATGATAGATCCTGACAAAATGCAAAGAAAAACCCTGCAAATCTAATTATTCAGCAATTCAACAACAACAAGGAAATGAATTCCCAGTGTTTAAAGGTGAGAAAACACACATGCATACAGGTTCTGCAATCCACACAGGAGGCCCTGCTGGTTCTCAGGAAGCCCCTCACTGACTGGGTGGTGGACCCATCCCCTCATCACTCCAGACCACAGGAAGCTGCTATGAAAACAACAGGGTCTTGCCAGCAAGAAGGAGGCAGCAGATCCAAGCAGGCAGCCCCCGGAGACCACCAAGAATCTTATTTTCTCCCCTCGTGCAGCCTGAAATGCTTGGTTTCCCTCGCCAGTCTCTCCAAACCAAACCCCACTGACCTGGTGACCAGACCAGGAGTTCCTCTCTGGTCAGCTGTTTCCAAGGTCACCTGCAGATGTCAACAGGAAGTGACATCTGACACGCACATGCATGTCAAAGTTCTCTCTGAGCTTCTGCAACATCACGAACTCTCACTGAGCTGCAGATGATCTGGAAGGATTTCCTACTGGGTCTAGAACATTCTAATGTCTCCTTGTGGGCTGAAGCCCACCTCGTTAGGAGAGGCACCATGAAGGACAGTGGCTTTGTGCCCTAAAAGATGTAGTGCCCATCGAGAGGAGGGGGTGTCACACCTGAGAGTTAAAATCAGTTCCAGTGGCACCAAAAGGCACCATCTGAGTGGGCATCAAAGGAAACAGGCAGATGCTGACCCAAAATGAGTTCACAGGACAGAGACAGAGGCACCAGCCCAGACTAAGCAGGAATCCACAAAGTACTGGGAGGCGCTGAAAGATTCCTCGCAGGGTGCTTGGCACTTAGGAGAAGCTCAACATTTTAAATGGATTCCAGAAGTAGAGAGAGGCACTCAGTAGTAGATAACGGTGGAATTAAATGGAAGCCACAAAGATAGGTGAGGCAGAGAGGAGGGATCAGACTGTGAAAGTTGATGAGGGAGAAGGAGAAACGGGTTCTGTGTAATGAAGTAATGCTCGGGGGTGGGGCATAGCTAGAAGACAGAGTTGGTACCATCAGGAAGGGCCGTGAATATTAGGAGAAGGGGTTTGAGGTTTACCACTAAGAACGTGCCAACCAGAAAACCAAAATCACCAAACCTGTTGCCACTGAGTTGATTCCAAATCCCGGCGGCTTCATACGTTATAGAGTAGAAATGTGCCATCAGATTTTCCTGACTGTCATCTTCACAGAAACAGATTGCCAGACCTCTCTTCCAAGGCACTGATGGGTAGGTTCAAACAGTCCACCATTCTGGTAGTCGTTGAATATAAGCCATTGGCACCATCCAGGGACCTTGCATGACTGGTCAAGAGGAGGGCAGAATCTCATCAAGGCCCTTGATGAGGAAGCGGCTGTGAGCAGGGGATATGTTTCATATTATCACCTGCCACCTGGGCACCTGTGGGTCCACAGGCTGGTGATGTGAGGCTGGTGTAAAAGGAGAGAGAGGAAGCAACGGCCCTTGTGCTTGAAGAGCCCAATGCCTCAGTTTCCATCTGTCATGGATTGAATCGTGCTCCCCCAAAACATGTGTCAGGTGGCTTGGTCATTGCTTGTCGGTGGTCTGGCAGTTAGGCGATGACCCTCCCTGATGTAATCTAATATGAGAAACTATTAAGAGGATTAGGGTGAGATGCTGTTGGTAAGTGCCGTCAAGTCAGTTCTGACTCATAGCGACACTGTTTCCAAGGAGTATCTAGTGGGTTTGAACCCCTGACTTTTCGGTTACCAGTCCAGTGTTATACTAGGACCACCCTTAACCCCACCATGACCCTGACTGCCAACACCTTTTACCTTACAAGAGATAAAAGGAGACAGCAGGGAGCAGAGAAAGGGGACCTTCTACCACCAAAGAACCAGCAGTGGAGAGCGTCCTTTGGACCTGCAGTCCGTGCACTGTGGAGCTCCTAGATCCAGGGAACCTCTAATATCAGGACACCTGGGGAGCTCCAAGGAATGCTGGGCCTACAGATGCTGAAAGGTGCTCTGAATTCAGACTCCTAGCCTCCTAAACAGTGAAAGAAGAAATTTCTGTTTGTTAGAGCCACTCCCTTTTGGTATTTCTGTTATAGCAGCTCTGGAGAGCTAAGTCACCATCCAAAACGATTGGCCAGGATCCAGCCAGGCCAAATGCCCCTAGTGGTAGCTTTCATCACCACTTGCTTCTAACCCTCTGACGCACAAAGTTTCTCCGCTCTCCTGTGTGCACCCATTGTTACCAGTGTCTACCTGCCTGTCTCCTCTGCTGATGTTCATTACAGTCCTAATACGTCCACACACTTGTGCCTGCTAATGTTTGGCTTAGTTCTCACAATGGGGGGGTGGGCATGAGTGTCATCAACCTCATCTCCAGATAAGAGACTGATAAGGCAAGATAGCGCTCTTAAGACCCTGAGCAAACCCCTGGCCTTAACCACAGCCTCCTTACCCTCTTTGCTCCTGACTGAATTCCTAAGGCTTGGGACACCCGAGTCAGTCCATAAATACAAGCTGAATGGTTTTCACGTCTGACCTCCCAGACGGGGAACATTTGGTTCAGACGGGGCCCTAGACCCCCAGCTTATAGTAGACTCCCTCCTTGAATGATTTCTGACCAAGGCAGGCTTCCAGGGTCATGACCTGAGCAGTCATGACCTGAGCAGTCCCAGGGACCCATGCTTGTGGCTTACTGCTGTACATCTACTGTCGTGAAATACTTAGTCATCTTTGCAGCTTCATCCTGCACAGGGCCTCACAAATTAACGCAACTGGTTCTGCTCCCAGCTCCCTCCACCCACCTCTCCCATAGAGCACTGGGTGATTTGTCAAACTTGAGGACCTGAGACAAGTCCGTGCAAGTTGCAACTGCTTCAGTTGAAGACTTTCCATCCCAAATTAACACATAAATTTCTATTCTGGTTATGGAACCAACTAATGCGGGTAACTTAATCACACTGTTGTTTGTTCAGCCTGGCTTTCAACCATGTAAACTCCATCCTCCCAGGAGCTTTCTGCTACCGGTTGGGGAATTAACATCACATGTCACGCTCCTTCCATATCTCTCTGGGTTCTGCTCCCATTTCTGCTCTTGGAATCGTTGGCCTTGGGCAACCAACCCCCTCATCCCCACAAGCTGAAAGAACAAAGTCAAGCAATGGAAACTCTAGAATTCCATGTGGGCTGGTTCAGGGCTAGAATTCTTGCAAGGCAGAAAAATGGGTTAGATTCCTGGTCAGTGTCCCTCAATCACAGCCTACACAGTCTGTTAGTGAGACTTGCATATTGCTAGAATGCTGAACAAGTTTCATCAAAACTTCCAGACCAAGATGGGGTAGGGAGAAAGGCTTGGAAAATCTGCTTCCAAAAATCAGCCAATGAAAGCATGCTGATATGTTTATGCATGGGATTAGTATGAGTCAGGGGGGCCTACTCGATGGCAGATAACAACACTAGATCTAGGACATAAATCGTAAAGTCTCTTTCCATAAAACAATTCCAGAAGAATAAGGAGATTCTGGATACTCTTCCTCTCCCCATTGTAACCTGGATGTAAAACTGAAAGTAAAAGCAACAAATAACCAAATGTGCCTGCACCTTGGTTTATTAATTAAGATAATGGATTGCACAACTTTATCTAAATCTAATACCATGACCAAAGAGAATAGCAGTTGGCTGTTTCCCATGAGAATGGTACAAAAATATGAGTATATAGCACAGTTTTGAGCTAAAGTAGAGTCCAAAGAAAGCAGAGGAAGGGGGGTAGAGAGGAGAGATAGTCAGGAGACCCTGGGTCTAATCCTGGTTTTGCTACGAATTAGCTTTTGAAGTTTAGTTTATAAATCACTTCACTCTCTGGGTCTGTGTTTCTACCTTTGAAATATACTAAGATAAAAACAATTGGTGATGGTGAGATTAAATACAAATTAAAAACCAAACCCCAATCCACTGCCATCAAGTAGATTCTAACTTCTAGTGACCCTATAGGAGAGACTAGAACTGCCCCATGGGGTTTCTAATCTTTCCCTTTACAGAAGTAGACTGCCATGCCTTTGCCTTGCAGAGCGGCTGGTGGGTTTGAACTATCAACCCTGCAGTTAGAAACCAAGCATTTAACCACTGCACCAGTAAGATGTGTTGCTGTTAGATGCTGTTGAGTCATTTCTGACCCATAGCAACCCTGTACAGGGTTTCTAAGGAGCGGCTGGTAAGCTTGAACCACCGACCTTGTGGTTCAAATGACTTTGCAATTCAGCTCATTAGCCCACAGCACTACACCAGATCACCAGATAAGGGGTCCAAAATACACTTAATGAAAACTTAATGCTTTACTCTAAATTGTGAGCTATTACTAGGACAAGGTGCTGTACAGGATAAAGGGGACCTAAGAAGACCCCCGCCCTCTGACTCTAGCAGGTCCCCCGGAGAGTGCCAGGGCTCTCCAGGGAGCCCTAGCCCCGGGGAGGTGAGATCAGAATGCAGAGGAAAGAATGCCTGCTCCTTGTGGCCTGCCAGCCCTTGGCCTCCTACAGCAATCAGACGCTGGATTTGGAAACAGCCAACCCGATAGAATTCTTCACACTTCTAATTACTTCATGATTTGTACACATTTTGGCGGTTGCTTCAAGGCTGTTTTATTAATTCACAGATTTTCACTATTTTTGCTTTTCTTTCTTCTTGCCAATTAGCTGAGCTAGCTGCAACTTGGCATCTGGGAGAGTTACAATGGGAACCAGCCCTTCCCCCTGGTTAACTTTCACCATGGGGAACATGTGGGTGGGGGTGGCCTGCCCAAACAAACCCACTGCCGTCAAGTAGATTCTGACTCATAGCGACCCTACAAAACAGAGTAGAACCGTTCCATGGGGTCTGCGAGACTGTACATCTTTATGGGAGCAGATAGCCTTATCTTTCTCCCACAGAGCAGCTGGTGGGTTTGAACTACAGACCTTGTAGTTAGCAGCCCAATGCTTAACCCACTACACCAGGTCTCTGGGGGCCTGTAAATATCACCCAACTCACATCCCAGGTCTGCCTTTCACACCACCTCCTGGTTTGAGTCCTGGAGCTGACTTTGAATAGCGATATGATCACAGCCCTCCCCCTACCTCTCAACTGTGGGGCTGACAAGTTCTGCCCTATTCATCCACACAGCAGAAGAGACTGAGAAGCAGAAGACAGGGCTCTTCCTGTCATGGCACTTTCAATGGAATAAGAGGAACGAGGGGCTCTTGTGGCAGGAGAAAGAAGAAGACGTAAGCCTGGAGTAGACAAAAAGCAGTCAATGCCAGGAGAAAAGTCAGGATGTATCCAGAATGTGTCAGGTCTGAAGCATATTTGGGAATCCTTAGAGAAGAGACACAGAATTGTTCAGCCCCCTCTGGGGGCCCTGGGAGGAGCTCTTACAAGTGAGGAACCTTGGACTGAATCTTATGGTTATTGGTAAGTGCTGTCTGGTTGGTTCCGACTCATAGCTACCCTGAATAGGGTTTCCAAGGCTGTAAATTGTGTGGGAGCGGGAAGTCTCATCTTTCTCCATGAAGTGGCTGGTGGGTTCAAACGGTGGGCCTGTGCTTATCCTGCAGAGCCACTGCCCTCCTTAAACTCCACTGTTGTTGTTAAGTGTTATCCAGTAGGTTCCAACTCACAGCCATCCTGTTTAGGATTTCCAAGGTTTTTAAATCTATGCTGATGCAACTGGCGGGTTCAAACTGCGGGCCTTGTGGTTCACAGTCCCGTGCTCATCCTGCAGAGCTACTGTGTTCTCCTAAACTTCCTTAGTGTCCTGGTCAATCCACCTCTGAACATGAGGTCTGGGAGGAAGAGGGCTGGGCACTCTAAGGGCTAAATGAGCTCAAGGGACCACACCCAGTCCTCCCTATCAACATGGCTGGGTTCCAAAGACAACGTCATTATGGGAAACCCGTGTGATGAGACAGTTGGGGGCTGCACTCTGTCTTTGGCTCCAATGTCCCCCGCCCCCACCGTATCTTTCACTGCCCATTGGGTTTGCTGGTGTGTCTCGGGGTGCACGTGGTATGGCAGGCCCCCGCGTCCCCAGCACTGCAGAGCCCACAGGGGTTGTGGGTGGTGGTGGTAGTGGTGGTGCTTGGGTGGCACTCACCACCTGCTGCCTCCTCCCCACCCCCAGCCCTGGATGAGGACCCCACTCATCCTTTGCCCAATGCATTCCCCTGCCCACCCTCCTCCCCTTCCTCAGTCCCCACTGACTTTCCCGGCACCTTTGGGCCCTCCCCTGCCCTCCCCCGCCTGCCTGAGACCTCATGTCCTCTCATCATAGCCCCATACCCTCTGTGGTCAGACAGGGACAATGGGAAAAGGTGTCCTGCAGCCACTTGGTTAGCACCCCTCATGTATGTTATTTGGGACGTCATGTGGAGGGCATTCTGGGCCTGGCTGTGGCCTCCCATGGAGCCCAGATCATCCACCGCACTGCTTGAGAATTTTTTTTCAAAGTTGTCACAAATTCATCATGTTGGATAACAAGGTAATTGATCAGAGATGTCATTGTTGTTGTTGTGTGCCGTGGAGTCGGTTCTGACTCATAGCGATCCTGTACAGGGTTTCCAAGGCTGTAAATCTTTACAGGAGCAGAAAGCCTCATCTTTCTCCCGCGGAACAACTGGTAGTTTCGAACTGTTGACCTTGTGGTTTGCAGCCTGATTCGTAACCACTACGCTACCAAAGCTCCTTAATTGATCAGAGAGGAGTCAGTTTATTATAAGCACTGGACTGCTAACCACAGGGTTGGCAATTCATACCCACCAGTCACTGTGGGAGAAAGGTGAGGCTTTCTACTCCTATAAATATTTGTTATTGTTGTTAAGTGCCATTGAGTCAGTTCCAACTCATAGTGACCCTATATAGGGTTTCTGAGGAGCGGCTGGTGAGTTTGAACTGCCAACCTTGCAATTCAAACAGACCTTATAGTCAAGGGCTTACTCTATAGCACCACCACATCAGCACTACAGCCTCGGAAACACTATGGTGGTGGTTATGTGCCATGGAGTCAGTTCCGACTCATAGCGACCCTGTACAGGGTTTCCAAGGCTATAAATCTTTATGGAAGCAGAAAGTCTCATCTTTCTCCTGTGGAACAGCTGGTAGTTTCAAATTGCTGACCTTAAGGTTTGCAGCCTGATTCGTAACCACTACGCTACCAGAGCTCCTTTGGAAACCCTATACAAGGTCACTAATGAGTCAGAACCAACTCGATGGTTCTGACAAGTCTGTCAGACAACTCTGGTTTGAAGTTAGGGTGTTTAGCTCTGTTTTTAAGTCAAAAGTAGTTTGAAGCTGGGTTTTGGCAGGTGGTAGAAAATACAGCTGAAGTCTCCCCTTCCTCTAGAGCCCTGGCTCACTCTGGACAGGCGATGAGGCTGGTCTGGTGGTAGAAGCAAGAAAGAATGTTCCAGAAGGGAGTGTCTGAACACTCCTCACCAGGCTGTTGCTATCCACTATACCCTCCTCAGATGCGTTTTGACATTTTCACTGCTTTAAGAATTTCCTTTCAGAAGAAGGTTCAGGCAGAACCCAGGGGACAAAACACAAGAGCTGAAATGAAGGCCATTCAGCCAGAAGGAGAGGAGGTGGCAGGATAGAAAGCAGAAATGTGGAGCCAGAATGTTAATGGTCTCCCCTCCTGCCCTTGTTGTAGTTGTTGTTAAGTGCTATTGAGTCGATTCTGACTCATAGCGACCCTGTGTAGGATTTCCAAGGAGCAGCTGGTAGGTTTCAACCTTATGGTTCGAAGTCCAGTGCTGATCCTACAGCACCACACCAGGAGTCCTAATGAAAACTTGCAGATTGAAGGGGGTCTGGGATAACCAGGAGGCACAGTGAGCACAGAAAGGCTCCCCTAATAACTTACACCTAAGTCAGGAATGACCTTGTGTACCGATGGACAAAGCAAAGAGTCAATTCAGCACAAAGCCACCTGCTGAACATCACAGAGATCTGGGCTCATGGGAGACACCGCTGGGTCCCAGGCTGTGGTTTATGTGGAAGGATATGGAATGATGCTCCCCAGGCTTCCTGTGAACCCTAGGGGCCTACTTAAGTCCCAGGCTTAACCTGAGGGAGGAGGGCAAAGACAGGAAGAAAGGGAGTGAAGAAAGTACATGAAAAAGAGCTGCCTGCTGGGAAAGGCTGAGGGCAAGCCAGCCACAAGCTACAGCCTCAATGGTCACTTGGACCAAAGACTCACTTTAACCACCACAGAATCCTGCCAGGCTCTTAAGGGACATTTGGTACAAGGCCATGGAAGGGCTGACACAGAATTCCCAGTCTATTCAGTGGCTTAATGTATGAAGACAGCAGGTGCTATGAAGCCCAGTCCATCCACCAAGGCTGGTTCAAGGCTACTCTCCCAATGTACAAAAGAGGATGTACCAGGACGCTAACAAAGCTGGAGTCTGGGTGTGGCGCTGTGGATTAATGTGCTGGACTGCAAAGCCGTTTTGGACCATATGGTCGATGGTTCAAGCTTACCAGCTGCTCCTCAGAAACCCTATACAGGGTCATTATGGGTCGGAACTGACTCAATGGCGCTTAACAACAAAGCTTAAGCCAAGGGCTTCTTTCCTGCAGAGATCCCTTCCAAAGTCCTGGGAGGGGACCAAGCAATTCTGTCTCTCTTCATAAGAATCCCCAAATATCATAAAAACTTCAGACCTCACGAGTCCTGGATCTATCCTGACTACTTCGGGCGGTATTGTACCCTTTCTCCTGCCACATGAGCAAGTCTTCCCTCTAATTAAATAGCAAATTCTGTGATGGGTAGACTCTGTCTCTTCTGAGTACGAGCCACAAACCTCACACATCAGAACTTCACACCTAGGATGTATGTTCTTGGTGCCTGTGAGATTTTTGAGGAAGAAGACTAGACAGAATGTTCTAAGGCACCACGCTGAGAATCCTGGAAAGAAGAAAACCTAGCTCTTTTCATGACCAACCAATCAAACCAAATCCACTGCTGTCGCATGGATTCTGACTCACAGCGACCCTACAGCACAGGGGAGAAGGGCTCCATGGCGCTTCTGAGACATAAATCTGCAGGGAGCAGACGGAACGTCTTTGCTTTGTTGTTACGGTTATTGCTAGTTGCTGTGGGGGTCACCCTGACTCATGGTTACCCCCACGCACAACAGAACAAGACACAACTCACTGCTACACCATCCCCATGATTGGTGGCAGATCAGGTCATTGTGTTCTGTTGGGTTTTCATTTTGTCCTCCATGGGGTTTTCATCAGCTGAATTTTGCAAGTAGATTGCCAGACCTTTCTTCCTAGTTCATCAGAGTCTGGAAGTTCCACTGAAACTTGTTCAGCATCATAGCAACACACAAACCTCCACTGACAGACATTTAGAGCTGTAGCCAGGAGTTGAACCCAGGTCTCCCACGTGGAGGGTGAGAACTTGACCACTGAGCGACCGCCGTGCTCTCCTTCTCTCTTGTTGTTGTTGTTACGTGCTGTCGAGTCGATTCCGACTCATAGCGACCCTGCACAGGGTTTCTGAGGCTGTAAATCTTTACGGGAGCAGAAAGCCCCATCTTTCTCCTGCGGAACAGCTGGTAGTTTCGAACTGATGACCTTAAGGTTTGCAGCCTGATTCGTAACCACTATGCTACCAGAGCTTCTTCTCTCTTAGGAGCCCAGGATTCTGGTTGCCCAAGGCCGGTCTCCTCAGGTCACAGAGGCCAGTCATCCTGGATTCCAAGGCCAGTGCTGGGTTCTCCAGACTTGCACCCGCTCCCCATGCCAAGTCAGTTCAGTGGAAGAACAAAGCTGGCAGGGTTTCCGAGGCAGCTGAGCGGCAGCGTCCCCGGGTTGATGTGCCAGGGCCAGTGCAGGTCAGCCAGGATGTGAGTTACATTTCCATGTTCCAAGCACTCCAGAGGGCACATTAGAATTGCATCCAGTGCTAGCAGCTGAGGCCAAGGACCTGGGCTCTGGCCCCGCTGTGGACTTTGACAACGCTTACAGCTGACTTAGCATTCTCAAAGTGTACCGCGGGGTGCTCTCAAGAGTCACTTTCAGAAAACATCAAGTTCTCTAAAGATCCTGAGGCAGCCAGAGTGTCCCAGGAGTGGCATCTCTGCAAGGGTCTTTGTATATCTTAGAAGAGATATGTCTTAAAACAAAGGAACACTCGTGATGCAGTGGACTATGCTTTGGACCGCTAACCATGATGCCAGTGGTCCAAACCTACCAGCAACTCCACAGGAGAAACATAAGCCACTCTGCTCCCATAAAGATTTACAGTCTCTGTCTGAACCCTTGAAGTAATTGTCCTCAGTGTCATTGAGTCACTGTGACTCAGAAGCAACCCAGTGGCAACAGCTGGGTCTTAAAACAACATTGTTGTTGTTAAGTGCCATCGAGTCGGTTCCGACCCATAACGACCCTGTACAGGGTTTCCGAGGCTATAAATCTTTACAGGAACAGAACACCTCATCTTTCCCCCGCAGAACGGCTGGTAGTTTCGAACTGCTGGCCTTAAGGTTCACAGCCCAATTTGTAACCACTACGCTACCAGAGCTTTCATTATCACCCATGAAAACAGCACCTTTACTCCACAAAAGGATTCACCGTTGGTTTTGTTTAGAGGAAAACAACAAAAACAAATTGCTGATTTCTTGTTGCACCATATAATAGATGATACTTATAAATATAAGCAAAAACAAAAATAGACCAGTTCTTACAGGATGGTGGTGGTATGCCGTGGAGTCGGTTCCTACTCATAGCGACCCTGCATAGGGTTTCCAAGGCTGTAAATCTTTTTAGGAGCAGAAGTTTCATCTTTCTCCTGTGAAACGGCTGGTAGTTTCAAACTGCTGACCTTGAAGTTAGCAGCCTGACTTGTAACCACTACACTACCAGAGCTCCTTTCTTAAAGGATAGCCCCAGCTAATACTTTGGTAATACAATTCTACCTTTTTCTGTGTACATATAGTACTATGTTTAAAAATAGAAATGGAGTAGTAGAGACTTTTATACACACAATGGTGGTGGTGGTGTGCCGTGGAGTCAGTTCCGACTCATAGCGACCCTGTGTAGGGTTTCCGAGACTGTAAATCTTCATGGGAGCAAAAAGCCTCATCTTTCTCCTGTGGAACGGCTGGTAGTTTTGAACTGCTGACTTTGAGGTTAACAGCCTGACTTGTAACCACTATGCTACCAGAGCTCCTATATAAGCAATATATATCATTTTTAATTCTGTGAACCGGGAGCCTGCTACATTGCTGAATAGCTCCACAGTACATCATCACAGAGTACAATTTACTTATGCTTTGATTTTCTTTAAACAGTGTACCCTTCTAAAACATTTTAAATAGAATAAAAGCATTTTAAAGAGAATTTTTGCAAATTATAATTTAACATACAAATCTCTAGGAATGTAACTGGGAAATCACAATTTGGCTGGTGCTTTTATATTCTGCCTTCATGTACACCAGACCATTAAAAGCCTTTAGACTCACATATGCATATGTTTCTTTCAACAAATGTTGATTACATGCCCATCACATCCCTAATTTCGTTAGCTCTGGAGAGACAGCAATAAAGCAGATGGACAGACCCTTACCCTGATTGAACTTACACTGCAGTATGAGAAGACAAACACTTTAGTAAACAGACACAAATAAAATCAAATTCGATTGTGATACAGCCCATGAAGGTGGTGGAATAACATTTTTGAGGAGAGGGGATTCTTTTAAACATCAGCCTTTCTCTGGTATTTCTGAATGATACAAAGAACCTACCCCTTTCTTCATATCAAGGATCAAGCTTACCTCCTCAGTACACTGGGTTGATAGGGATGGGCAATTTAGATTCTGGCTATTAAAATTGTTGTTGTTGTTGTTAAGTACCGTGGAATCAGTACTGACTCATAGACCCTGCACAGGGTTTCCAAGGCTGTAAATCTTTACGGGAACAGACAGCCTCATCTTTCTCCCGTGGGCTATCAAGGCATAAAGTGTCTGGCTTACAAGCTTTCATGAGGGTGTTTAGGGTCAGAATGATGGCGGGGGTAAGAGGGAATCCCCACTGAAAGCTTTCCTCTTGTCCACATGGGTCTGGTGATAAGGAGGATAGGATTTTATTATTCGATTGTGAGTAATTGTTATCAGGACTAATGCCAATTATCACAATTGTAAATGTAGAAGAGGTGTAACTAAAAAGGGGGAGCAATTAATCTGTCATTTTAGGAACAGAGGACCCTAGGAATATCAAGAGGGAAGAACATAAGAGGAGCGAGGGATCTTAATCAGTAAAGCAGTGACAACAGAGACAGTGGCAGAGGTGAATGCATAGAGAAACAGAACAGCAGAGGACTACAGGCCCAGCGACTGAGAGAGGCAGTGTGCCTGCGGGTAGGAGGCTGGCTTACAAAATGTGTCCTTTGGACATGTAAATAAATATATGTTTTCAATATGGTATGGTACATCAAAGGGAAAAAAAAGGTAACAGAGGTAAATACTGTTAACTGATGATAAATGGAACAACGAAGCTGTCAATGATATGTTGAATGTAAAACTGATGATCTGCCCTGTAAACCTTCACTCAATTTACAATAAAAGCTTTTTCTTTTTTAAAACAAGAAGAATCCATCCCTGCAAACAGATGAAGAAAGAGCAATCCAGACAGAGAAAACAGCAAGTACAAAAGGACTTCAAAAAGGTCATGGAAAAATTCCATTATCTTTTCACTCCAATATCTCCACAAACTTTTTGAATCCCCCTCATACAAAGGTCCTGAGGCAAGAAAGAGCTTGGTCTGTTTGGGAAAGAGACAACCAGTGGGGCTTAAGCTAGAGAAACAATGTGGGGCAAGGCTGAAGAGGTCGATTGTATAGCACCATGTACGTAATGGTATGCAGTTTTAACTTTATTTCAAGTACACTGGAAAACCATGAATTATGCTAAGTAGAGGAGCCATGTGACCCAATTTGCATATTTACATGTTCCTTCTGTCTGCTACGTAAAATGTGAAGAGTGTTTGCCAACAGCTCTATCGTAAATCAGTTCTGACATAAGTCAAATCTCTTTATTTTTAAGTTTTCTATATTATTGATTTTTATTATAAGCATCTTTGTTTTATTATTTATAATTTATTAAAGTTTTTACTATAAATCCAATGTAAATTGGTTGGTGGTGGTGGTGGTGCCATCGAGTTAATTGTGACTCATAGCAACCCTATGCATAATAGAATGAAACACTGCCCTGTCCTGCACCAATCCCCAATCCTTACACTTGAGCCCACTGCTGTGGCCACTGTGACAACCATCTCATTGGGTTCTGCCTCTTTTTTTGCTCACCTTCTATTTTATCAAGCATGATGTCCTTCTCCAGGGATGGTCCTTTCTGATAATATGTTCAAAGTATGAGAAACGAAGTCTTGCCATCCTGGCTTCTAAGGAGCACTCTGGCTGTACTTCTTCCAACACAGATTTGTTATTATAAATTCCAATCATTATTTGTCTTTGGGAGTTAGAAACATTACATAGACACTTACAGATATATATTGTTGTTGTTGTTAAGTGTTGTGGAGTCGGTGCTGACTCATAGTGATGCTGTGTAAGGTTTCTGAGGAGTTGCCGATGGTTTTGTACTGCTGACCTTGTGGTTAGTAGTCCAGTGCTTATCCTACAGCACCACACCAAGACTCCATTGTAATAACCATTCTTATCCAGTTGCTGTTGAGTCAATTCCAATTCATGATGACCGATGACCCCCACGTGTGTCAGAGTAGAGCTGTGCTCCATCGGGTTTTCAGAGGCTTATTTTTGGAAGCACATCACCAGGCTTTTCTTCTGAGGCACCTACGGGTGGACTTGAACTGCTAACCTTTGAATTAGCAGCCAAATGTGCTAACCATTTACACCATCCTAGTGGATGTGAGATTCCCTAGTGTGGCACTGTAGGATAAACACTGGACTGCTAACCACAAGGTTGGTGGTTCAAACCCACTAGCCACTCCTTGGAGATCATATACAAGGTCACTCTGAGTGGGGGCCAATTTGACAGCTGAGGCCATCACTGAAACCAACATAGCCCAATATCCCCTCAGTTCCGCTTCCTTCTTTTCCTTTTCAGAGTTTTGGCCAAAAGAGTATGCCAAAACTTGGATATTGGCCACCAAAAAATGGGGGCTACAAAGGCAAGAAGTGATTGGCTTACAAGCTTTCAACAGGGAGCCTAGATCCAGAGGGCGCAGAGAAAGGTAGAATCTCCACTGAGTAGCATCCAATCTGTCAGGGCGGGGCTGATGAAAGGAGCTGGGGATAGGTCTCTTGTGGTACAATAGTGAATAATTGTTATCAGGACTGACTCTGAGGGTTGGAAATGTAAAGGTAGATATTTTGTAGCAAAAGGAGGAGAGTGGTTGTCTTTAAAGTCCAAGAGCAGAGGTCCCTGGGAACACCAAGGGAGACCCTACTCAGAGAAGCAGTGACACCAGCGATGGAGGCAGAGATGATGACATTGAGAGATAGAGCATCTGGAGACTCTAGACCCACAGAGGAAGAGGAGCTATGTGCTGAAGACCGAGGGACAGGCTTGCAGGGTATACCCTTTGGTTGGTTGATGATGCATGGAGGGGACTGCAACCATGGCAATGAAATGATATACGATAGGATGAATGTAAAACAAATGTTCTCCCATGTAAACTATCACACAATTCACAACAAAAATTTAAAAAAAAAAAAAAAAAAGTATGCCAAACAAATGCCCTTCACACTAATTTCTGTTTCAGAGTCTATGGAGACACCTAGGAGTACCCAGGGTAAGCCCACAGGAAGGAACCTGACAGTCTTCCCGAAACGGCCTTTTCAGTCTAGACCCAGCTAGGCCTCATGACAGTTTTAGTGGTATAGAACTCACGTATCCAACAATTCACCCACTTAAATTGTTCAAAAGATTGAAATGCCAAATGTTTTATTACTACACATGTGGTAGTGTGCCGTGGAGTTGATTCCAACTCATAGCAACCCTGTACAGGGTTTCTGAGGCTTAAATCTTTACAGGGGAGCAGAAAACCTCATCTTTCTCCTGTGGAATGGTTGGTAGTTTCGAACTGCTGACCTTGAGGTTAGCAGTCTGACTTGTAACCACTATGCTACCAGAGCTCCTATTACTAATATACACACACATATATATATGCACAGACATATATACACATATATATAAATATACACATATATATGAGTCCTGGTTTGGCACTATATGATAAGTACTGGACTGTTAACCACAAGGTAGGTGATTCAAACTCACCAGCTGATCCTCAGAAAGACTAAACATAGGGTCACTTAACAACAACAATGTATATACACACACACATAAAAGTCCCGGTGGTGTAGTGGGTTATGTATTGGGCTGTTGGCCACACAGTTAGCATTTGAAATCTACCAGCCACTGTTAGGAAGAAAGAGCAGATTTTCTGCTCCCATAAAGATTTACAGCCTCGCAAACACTGCAGCGGGAGTGTTTGGGACACTTCATCTCGCATACTGTGAACATGTTGTCAGGAGGGACCAGTCTTTGGAAAAGAATATCATCCTTGGTACAGTAGAATGTCAGTGAAAAAGAGGCGAATTAACACAGTAGCTGTAACCATGGCACCAAACACAACAGCTGTGAGGACGGTGCAGGACCAGGCAGGGTCACTATGAGTGGAACCAACTGGATGGCACCTGACAGCAGACAGCATCTGGGAACTTCTGATCTGGAGACCTGGTGTGGCGCTGTGGGGTAAAGCACTAAACCACAAAGTTGGTTTGAACCCCAAGGTCAGTGCTTCAAACTCACCGGCTGCTCCTCAGAAGCCCTATACAGGGTCCCGATGAGTCAGAACCAACTCAACGGCACTTACCAACAATTTTTGATCTGCATCTTAATTGCTGGCCTGTACCCTATTCCTCCTTATGATCAAGTCCACTGAGATCATAGTGAATGATGAGGGCTATCAATGGGCACTACAGGTGTCTCCTGTCTCCCTAGACAGGTTATAGACACCTTTTGCATTAGCACAATGTGACACATAAGATAGTAAATGTCAGTTGATGTTATAGGTCATCATGAGTAACATATGAAATGATGACATTTGCTAACACTGATGTTGTTAAATGCTATCGAGTCGGTTCCAACTCTTAGCAATCCTGTATAGGGTTTCCGAGGAGCGGCTGGTGAATTTGAACTGCTGACCTTGCAGTTCAAACTGACCTTGAGGTCCAGCGCATTAACTCACAGCACCACACCAGGACTCCCTGCTAACACTAAGTGTCAAAATAATGGTACAGCTAGAAAACACCATGCATACTTGGATAAAGGGGAGAATGACGAAACTCCAGGGAAATCATGGGGGAAACTCTTGAGGGCAATGGTGATTTCATTTCTGGAGAAAACCTTGCTTGCTAAGGTTTTCTACATAACCTAAACTATATTCTTATTTATGAAGAGCTGGATTCTCCTGTTATTTGTGATCCTGTCTGTGCTCTAGAGAGAAAGAAGTCAAATCTCAACTCTTCGGTGACTCTGACAAAAGGTTAGTAGGGGCATCAGACAAAATTGACCGCTGTACGGCTCATTTCACTGACTCACACCCCCACCCCCAAACCAGTCATAGCATGCTCTGCCACTAGCAGACAGCCCCATGTGACTTGCTGGCATTCAAGGGTTACAGCTCACCTAGACATTTCTCTGTTCATACTCGGCACTGTGTTGATATAGCACACGTTTTAGTACTTAAGAGCATTTGTTATTTTTGTCTCTAGTTGTTTCCTGTTTAGGTCTCTTTTCTGCCAGCAGATGAACACCTGAAAGGCAGGCATCTCATCCTTTGGCCTACCTGAGTGTCTAGAAAGCACAGTGATGGCGAAGAGTATCAGCCTTGGAGCCCGAGGGGTTGACTCTTAGCTCTGCTACTTTCTAACTAGGACAATTTGTGTTTACCTGGCTGTCTTAGTTTCTTGTGCTGCTGTATCAGAAATTCCACAGAAATGTATCCTCACATAGTTTGTTGTTGTTGTTAAGTGTTGTCGAGTAGGTTCAGACTCACAGTGACCCTGTGTAGGATTTCCACAGAGCAGCTTCAAAAGCCCTGTTTCCAGCAAGTCACTTAACAGAGAGGCCATTTTGATGAACAGAAATAAAATTAGAATGAACTAATGATCGAGTTGATTGTTACCTAAATATGGGTGGATGCTGTTGGGTACTGGTCAGTTTCTCTTCAACTCATAGTGACTCCATGTGGCGACAGAGCTGCCCCACAAGGTTTTCTTGACAGTTGTCTTTAGAGAAGCAGGTATTTCTTCTGCAGAGCCTCCGGATGAGTTCAAATCAGCAATGTTTTGTGTCACCCTGGCTTGATTCATGGATAACCACTCCAAGGATGAAGTGGCTATCCAATAGACAATTTGATGGGCAGCTGAGTGCTACATGGATCTTTCTGTTTTCCTGCAAGTGTGGCACTGTGGGCTAATGCGCTGAACTGTAAAGTTAGTGTGAACCGCAAGGTCTGCAGTTCAAGCTTACCAGCCACTCCTTGGAAACTCTATATAGAGTTGCTATGGTTGGAACCAACTCAAAGGCACTTAACAACAACAATAACATATGGTCTTCAGAGTCCTGGCATGGTGCTATAGGATAAGCACTGGACCACAGAGTCAGTTTGAACCACAAGGTCGATGGTTCAGCCACTCCTTAGAAACCACATACAGAGTCACCAAAAGTCAAAAGTGACTTAACAGCAGCAGCATAATGGTCTTCATGCTGAAATTATTTGCTTGAATGAATGAGGATCTTTTCTTGAACTGTGTAACATCTGTTGCCACTGCAGGTGAATTAAGGCAGCAAGTCAATGCCAATAATACCTGGTGCATGTAAGGTATTCTCAGCCCTTGGTTCATAGATCACCTGCAACATGTCATAACATATCATGTTAAGCAGGCAGATTCCACACCATACTTTCTGAAGACAGGGCCTATGAATTTGCATTTTCATAAATATGTGCCCCCAGGTAATTCCATGCTCCCTTAAGTTTGAAAGATCCTTAACCACTGGAACAAACAACAACTCAGATTTGGAGTCAGAAGTTGCATGTTCTAGTTGTAACTCTGTTAAGAATTGGCTTTTAGAAAGTCATGGGCCCTCTTAGGGGGTCCCATTTTGCTTTTCTCCAAGAATGCTTCCAACTCAATGATTGTTTATGCCCCTCCTGAAAATAGAAGGGGTCAGTTGTATTCCCTACTGGAAACCCATGCCAAAGAAGAAAAGTTTTTGGCCCATGAGCCTAGATTCCTGAGGATAACTAAATAATCTTTGGGACAAATAAATATTCAGTGAGTGATCAGGCCTCGGCACAAGTGGAACACATGGCTGTTGTGGCCAACCTAAACAAAGAAGGTGCACAGCTTGGGTTTCCTTGGAAGGACCAATGTCCTATTTCTGTCTCATAGCTGGCCACTCTGCAATGCTGTCCAGCATCCCTGTCCACCACCCTCCCATGGGCTGGCCTGAGATTGTGCCCCTTACTCACCAGCACTGGAGGGGTGGGGGGAAGCACTGCAAAGAGGAAGATAAAGAGAGGGAAATATTTGTCAATTTGCTATGGTTCTCAACTTTGGTAAAAAGGATGTAGTGGCTGAAAATCATGCCTTAAAAGGAAGTTTCATGCTATCTGTGGGTGCCCATGGAGTGTGGGAATATTCACTTCCTGAATAAAATTCAGGAAGAAAGGGGCAGTCATCAGTGATAACTAAAGTTTGTTTGCCTCATTGGGTCAATTAAGGACTCCAGGTTCCATTAAATTTCAATTCCTTCCGAGGTTTGATGAGATAGTTCATATGCTGGGTAAATATCATAATGACTCCCATAAAAACAAATCATGGCTGATCAATTCATTTTTTCTCTGAAGGAATGACAGCCCTCAAAACTGCAGACGAATTAATACATAACATCAGGATCTTGTACATCTTAAGGAGGAATCTCCACTTCCAGATGCTGTTAATCCATGTTTACAGAATTTTCTTCCCTTCAAATAGTTCTTTGTAATGCAAAGAGATGTCTTAATGAAATGTCTCATTAAATGTCTTAATGAAAATGATACCTTTTACAACTTCTTAGTTTATATCCACATTCTCACATAAGTAACGTACTGACTTTCACCCGAGTCCCTGAGTGGTTTAACTGCAAACCAAAAGGTTGGAGGTTAGAATACACCAAGAGGTGTCTCAAAATAAAGGCCTGGCAATATACTTTTGAAAAATTAGCCATCAAAAGGCCCATGGACCACAGTTCTACTCTGGAATCAAATGCAACTTAAACTGATATTGGTAATGTCTTGGAAGAAGTACATCCAGAATGCTCCTGAGAAGCCAAGAGGGCCAGACTTCATTTCTCATACTTTGGACATATTATCAGGAAGGACCCTCCACTTTACCAAGCAAGGCAGACATCATGCTTGGTAAAGTGGAAAGTCAGCCAAAAAGAGGGAGAGCCCCAATGAGATGGACTGGCATAGAGGCAGAAGCAATGGGCTGAAGCTTATCAATGAAGTATTTTCAATCATAAGCTGGGTAGATGGATCAGATGATTTGCTACATGTGTCCCACCTGATGACTTGGCCCATGAGAGAGCTGTAATCACTGATCACCAAGTCTTCTCAGTTCCAGGTCCCACAGTTGGCATAAGAATTTCGATAGAGACTATTCTGTCAACCTGTGGAGCTGTAGGTTAACACGCTGGATTGCAAGGTCAGTTTGAACCACAAGGTTGGCGGTTCAAACCTACGAGTCGCATCTTGGAAAGCCTATGCAGTGTCGCTATGAGTCAGAGCCAACTTGATGGCACTTAGCTACTCACTCAGGTGTCCATCCAACCATCCAAACCTAAAGTTCTTAACTCTTTCAAGAGACCTAGGGGACAAAACTGAACTGGGTTCGGATCCACGATTATAAGCTGAACTACTAAACTGAACAGACAGGAGCTTGTCAAGGACCGGACACAGTGGACCAAGCAGCGATCTAAAACCAAGGTTGGTTTTCATCCCTGGAAAGTCAAATTGGACAAAAGTAATACCACGGGGTTTTTCTGCTTATCCTTCTCTAACTTTGATGATTTTGAATTCTGGACTTCATCTTTCTGCCATGTACAGTTCTGAAAAAAAAAAACCGAACCATTTTTTCCTCCTGGATTTGGAATATTGAAACTTCCTCTATTAAACAATAAACAGAGTTATTTCAATAATGTCTCTGAAATTACAAAACCTTCCACCTTAATTGGAGTACTGGTGTGGCACTGTAGGATAAGCACTGGACCATAAGGTCAGTTTGAACTGCAAGGGTGGCAGTTCAAACCCACCAGTCACTCCTCAGAAACCCTATACAGGGTCGCTGTGAGTCAGAACCAATTTGATGGCACTTAACAACAACAACAACACCTTAAGTGGAGTCCTGGTGTGGTGACGTAGGGTAATGCACTGGACTGCTAGGGTGATTTTGACTGAAAGGTCAGCAGGTCAAACTCACCAGCCGCTCCTCAGAAATTCTAGACAGGGTTGCTATGAATCAGAACTGACTTGACGGTACTTAAAAACAATAACAACACCTTAATTAAGGAGCCCTAGAGTCCTGGTGTCATGCTGTAGAATAAACACTGGACTGCTAACAGTAAGGTCATTGGTTCATACCCACCTGTTGCTCCTCAGAACCCCTATGCAGGGTCACTATGAGTTGGAACCAACTCCACAGCACTTAACAAGAATGAAAGTGGTATAGTGAGTTATGAGTTGAGTTGCTAACCGCAAGGTCAGCAGTTTGAGTCCACCAGCTGCTCCTCAGGTGAAGCTTTTCAGCTTCTGTAAAAATTTATGCCTTGGAAATCCTATACAGGTCACTATGAGTCAGAATCAACTCAAGGCATACAGCCAAAAATCCAAGAGCAATGAAACAAATCCACTGATAATTACTCACTGCCTAAAGGGGTCCTTCAGTTTGAAAAATAATTCACAGAAACTCAAAACCTTAAAGCCAAAACCCAGAAGCTTAGAGATAAGGTTGATGATGCCAACAGTAATAAAAAAGCATATATTTTTCCAGACTATGTTAACCAAACCCACACCCACTGCCGTCAAGTTGGTTCTGAGTCTGAACAGCAACCCTCTAAAGAAGCTCTTTTTAAATTTTTTTTTTAAGGTTTTTATTGTTTGAGTGAAAGTTTACAGGGCACATCATCAGTGTTACATTCAACAAATCATACACCTTGTTTCATTACAGTGATTATAATCCCCTCCACGGACCATCAGTTAACAGTATTTCTCTCTATCCACTTTAGCTTTTTAAAAACAAACAAACAAACCACTCAGGCCTATATAATAATTTACATCTCCAAAGGGCACATTCTGCGAGTCTGCTCCTGGCCACCAGCTCTTAGGCCTTCTCTTCTTAGTCCATGAATCTAGAGTCCTCAGCCACTCCCCTTCTCCATGCCCCCATCTCGGCCTCCATCTCTGGCACCGCTGCTTCTCTGGATAAGGTCCCGCATTCTGCTTGTTGCGTTCCTCTCTTGATGGTCCTCTCTTTCTGGACTGTGAGATTAACCACTCCCCTGTTTCTGTTGCAAAAATCTACCTTTACAATTGTGACAGTCGCAATTAGTCATGATAACAATTATTCACTATTGAATCT
>NW_006408539.1:1947684-1989926 GCF_000296735.1 Chrysochloris asiatica | reverse complement strand
GAGCAGAGAGCGGGACCCTACCCAGAGAAGCAGTGATGCCTGAAATGGAGCCAGAGATGATGATGTGGAGTGATGGAGCAGCTGGAGACTTTAGATCCAGAGAGGGAGAGCGACTGTGTGCTGAAGACCTGAGGTTTACGGGGAAGGATTGCATGGAGGCGATTGTAACCATGGCAATGAGGCGATATACGATGGAATGAATGTAAAAGTAATATTCTCCCACGTAAACTATCACATAATTCACAATAAATCATTATATATATATATATAAGTTAGGCAGTACGCAGGCTGGCTCTCTGGGAAGGGCCGCTGCAGGTCTCAGATGACTTTGTCTAAGGGACCCTTTTACCCACAGAGTACCTCAAGGGACTATATTCTATGGTGCTGTAGGATAAAAACTGGACTGCTAACCACCAGGTCAGCTGTTTAAACCCACCAGTCACTCCTCAGAAACCCTAAACAGGTTGCTATGAGTCAGAACCAACTTGATGGCACTTCACAACAACATCAACAAAGCATAAAGCAATAGTGGGAAATAAAGCTATAACGTAACAGCTAAGAGATACTAGACTGTTGTCTGAGGTAGAAAAATACATACCGACAGGGCTAAGGCTTAAGATACCCAAATAATTGGTCTTTTAAAAAAAGATTTAGGGGAAACAAACCTAAGTGCCTGCTGGATATGGAGAGAAAATGTTTCTCATCAGCTCCTCAAGGTGACTTTCTCTAGAGGAAGCAGGTATGACAAAGGAAGATGATTGCAAGTGTAGTGTGCTTCCCAGGCAAAGTAACCAGGTGGTAAAAGGTAGAGCACACTATCCCTGGCTCGAACACCGACACATATCAGCATGCAGAGCCTCAAAAGGAAGAAAACAGCAGGTTCCGACTTGTGGTGAAGCCAGCTGTGCCAAAGTAGAACTGTCCTCTGCAGGGTTTTCAGTGGCTGGTTTTTTTAAAGTAGATTGCCAGACCTTTCTTCCAAGGTGCCTCTAGACAGATTCCAACTTTCAACCTTTCAGTTAGCAGATGAGTGGTCTAAGTTTGTATCACCCAGGGACTCCGGGGTATAAACTAGCCGTAAGTTAAAACCATAAAGCAGTAAGTAGGAACTCCAAGACATCAAAACAAAACAAAAAACCATTACCATCTAGTCAGTTTTGATTTCTAGTGACTTTAGGGGACAGGGTAGAGCTGTCCCACAGGGTTTCCAAGGTTGGAAATCTTTACAGAAGCAGACTGCCTCATCTTTCTCCTACAGAGCAGCTGGTGGGTTTGAACCACTGGCCTTTTGGTTAGCAACTGGGTGCTTAACCACTGCACCACCAGGGCTCCTCGTGGGCTGAAACTCAAGATTAGACTTCAGTATGCGTCGTGCTCAAAAGACCCAAGCAGGCAGAGGCAGTGCAGGGGAGGCACACCTCAGTGGACGTCAGCACACATCAGGACACCCAAATGACGGGAGAAAGGGAGTGGTGTGCCACTGTAGAGGTCCAAGACAAAATAGCCTTGGGAAGAGACAGAGGCACATGTTTCTGAGCAGACTAGCAGAACCCTGTCCCATGATCCCCATAAACCACACTCCTCTCACACAAGAGCAAACAGACCAACCTACTCAAGCCTAATCTTCCATTTTGTATACTAAACCCGGAGCACTGTTGTTGTTGTTAAGTGCCTTCAAGTCCATTCTGACTCATAGCAACCCTATATAGGGTTTCCAAGGAGCAGCTGCTGAGCTTGAACTGCGAACTTTGTAGTTCAAACCGACTGTGCAATCCATGCATTAACCCACAGCACGACACCAGGGCTCTGCAAAAGTCTAACACTTAATGAACATGTTTATGAATGAGGTATACACAGGAGCAAAATCGACACATTCTCTAAGATTTTCTAGCTGGGATGAAATTATTTTGGTACTTTCTACTCTTTTAGGGGTCCTGCTGTGGTGCTGTGGTACATTAGCACTAGACTGCAAGGTCGGTTTGATCTGCAAGGTCAGTGGTTCAAGTTCACCAGGCACTCCTTGGAAACACTATGCAGGGTCTCTATGGGTCAGAACCAACTGGATGGCACTTAATAACAACAACTCACTTTTACTCTCTTCTTCCAAAGAGATCCCTTTGAACTGAAATCAGTCACATAAAAATATGTATTGATAACTGTATATCATTCAGAATGTTTTTGGCTGCAAGTAACAAGGAAACTGGCTTCAACTGAGAGCCACAGCCTGGCACAGATCCCAGCTGCATCCCTGAGAGTCCCCTCAAAGCTATGACCCCATCGTCTCTCTCACCTCTCTTAAGTTAGAATAAACTTTCCCAGAATTCCCTAGAAAGTCCCTTTCGTGTCCTGTTTAGGGTTATGTACACATCCCCAAACTTAATTATGAGCAAGGAGGATGCACCCATTTCTGAAAATAAAAGCAATTTGTTTTCCCCTGAGACACCTGAATCCTATTGGATAGGAAGAAAGCACAAAGGGTTGTTGGAAAGGCAACCAGCAATACCTACAACAAATGTGACACGTGAGCCACAACAGTGAGACACAGGTAAGAGTCATATACTAAACTCTCAAAACACCTGGAGTGTGGTTTGGGGGTTAAATATGTATGTGTGTGTTTATATATATATATGCATGTCTACTAAAACTGGAACAACTCAGAGAAGATTAGCATGGCCCCCGCTCAAGGATGACAGGTACATTCATGAAGCAGTCTGTATCCTGCAGTCCTGCTGTGGCGCTGTGGGTTAAAGCGCTGGACTGCAAAGTCAGTTTGCACCATAAGGTCAGCAGTTCAAGCTCAACAGCCACTCTGTGGAAACCTTATACAGGGTCGCTATGGATCAGAATGGTGCTTAACAACAACACCATACTTACATATACCCAAACACAGAGGGGCTTCAAAAAGTTCATGGAAAAATTCCATTATCTTTTAACTCCATTTTTCAACAAATGTTTTGAAATCCCCTCATATATACAAGTATATATGGATAGATGGAGTCCTGGTGTGATGCTGTGGGTTAATGCGCCAGTCTGCAAATCCATTTGAACTGCAAGATTGGCAGTTCAAGCTTACCAGCTGCTCTTCAGAAACCCTACACAGGGTTTCTATGGGTCGGGATTGACTTGACAGCACTTAACAACAACAATAATAGATACATGGAGTCCAGGTGTGGCACTATAGGATAAGCACTGAACTGATAGCCAAAAAAGGTCACCAATTCAAATCCACCAGCCCTTCCTTGGAAACCCTACACAGGGTAGCTAGAAGCCAAACCAACTGAATGGCACACAACCAACCAACTAGCCAGTCCAATGGATAGCTAGAAATACATAAATTGATGGAAAGATAGATGGATAGAAAGATAGAGAGAGAGATACACAGATAGATATTGTCAGGTGTGGTCAAGTTGATTCAGACTCATAGCAACCCTGTATAGGGTTTCTGAGGAGTGGCTGGTGAGCTTGAGCCGCCGACCTTTAGGTTCAAACTGACCTCACAGTCTAGCACATTAACCTTCAGCACCACACCAGGATTCCCTACAGGTAGGTAGGTAGGTAGGTAGGTAGATAGATAGATAGATAGATAGATAGATAGATAGATAGATAGACAGATAGACAGATAGACAGATAGATAGATGAGTATGCACATATACATATATCTATATGTAAGCATATGAATTGATGGAAATAACTATAACGCACAAGGCAGTGTATGGTAAGTACTAAATGCAGTGGACACTACTGGATAGATTCCACAACAGATTCATCCTAAACCAAACGCTGCTCTACTGAAAGCCAAGTCATGAGGAGTCAGATGCTTTTGAGAATGCAGCTATACCTAATTATAGATCACAATCGGCTTTGCAGCCATACAAAAAGGGGCTCCATTTAGAGTCTATAATAGAAGAAACAGATTCTAATCCTAGGCTATTTTCACAAATGTACTCTCTTTAAAATGACTTAGGATAATGCTCCACAGGAAAGCAGAAAATCCGAAGTAAAATCTTTGGGGAAAGTCCTCCTGCTGTAACTCTGCAGATAAGCTCCCTAGAAATACATTCAGAAACACAGACTCCACAGATAGAGGACAGAGTGCCACTTCTAGTTAGTAAATCTCGGCTTAGACATGAAGGAAAGACTAGTGGGTTTTAGAAAACCTGTTCTCTCTACAGATCGGTGAAGTGAGAATTAGTGAGACTCACTCGGCTTTCATTTCTAATTAGGATGAATTAGCCGACACTCTCTCCGCGGGAGAAAGATGAGGCTTTCTACTCCCGTAAGGATTTACACCCTCGGAAACCCTGTACAGGGTCGCTATGGGTCGAACCGACTCGATGGCACTTAACAACAACAACAACAACAACTCAAAGCACCCAGCAAGGATCACCCATAGCACGAAGTTGAGTTGTACTGCAGCAGAAAGGCTGAATATTAATTTGGTTCAAAATCAATTCATCCAAATAATATATGTAGATATTCCCTAGGGCCACTGGTGGCACGATGGTTAAGCACTCAACTGCTGACAGGAAAGGCTGGTTGTTTTAATCCACTTAGAGGTTTTGTAGGAGAAAGACCTGAAGATCTGTTTTTGTAAAGATTACAGCCAAGAAAACTCTATGAGGGCAGCTCTACTCTGTCACATGGAGTGAATATGATTGGGATCGGCTCACAGCACCTAACAACAAGATACTTCTTGCTCCTGGAGCTAAAGCTTAGGGTAGACTAAGGTTACTGACTTGCTTCTCAAGACCAGAGTGGCGGTGGTGTACTGTGGAGTTGGTTTGGTTCCAAGTCATAGCAACCATGCACAGGGTTTCTGAGGCTGTAAATCATTACAGGAGTAGAAAGCTCATCTTTCTCCCGTGGAATGATTGGTAGCTTCAAACTGTTGACCGTGAGATTAGCAGCTCAACTCATAACCACTATGCTACCAGAGCTAATAATAATAATACAAAGGTCATGGAATAAAAAAAAGAAAGACTGAGAAACTGTCAGCTCAAAGGAGGCTTGGAGACCAGAGAGGACTAAAGTGGAGAATGAAGCGTCCAGCTGATAAGAAGAGAGGGCATATGCACAAGAACACCCACACTTGCAGATAATACTCACTTGACCTGGCTTCAATGGCTGGATTATCAGAGCTCAACTAGAAGAACAAAGAAAATGAAAAAGAATCTGATACAATTTCATGAACTTGACATACACCTATGGAAGCAGTAGCTCAAGAGAGTGAACAAATCTTCACAGCGAGGATCATTCCCACCCCCTCCACACATGGAGAGGACAAGGATGGGCAACTTGGACATTGGCTACCCAGAATGAGGGGGCTACAGAGGCAAGAAGGGACTGGCTTACAAGCTTTCAAGAGGGAACCTAGATCCAGAGGGCATGGAGCAAGGTAGAACCTCCACTGAGTAGTATCCATTCTGCCTAGTCAGGGCTGATGAAAGGCGATTCAGATAGGTCTCTTGCAATACAATAGTGATAATTGTTATCAGGACTGATTGTAAGGGCTGTAAATGTAAAGATAGATGTTTGGGGGCAAAGGGAGGGAAGTGATTAACCTTGTAGTCTAGGAGCGGAGGTCCCCGGGACGATCAAAGGAGAAAAGCAGAGAACAGAACCCTACCTAGAGAAGCAGTGATGCCAAGGAGATGGAGCGGCGGAGACTTTGGACCCGGAGAGAGAGAGGGGTGGTATGCAGATGACCGGGGCACAGGCTTGCAGGGTGTACCCTTTGGTTGATGGATGATGCATGGAAGGGATTGTAACCATGTCAAGGAAACGATATACGACGGGATCAATGTGAAGCTAATGTCCTCCCATGTAAACTATCACATAACTCACAATAAAGCATAAAAAAAAAAAGGAAGCTTGGAGACAACACGGCTAAATGCAATATGGAACTCTGCATTGGACCAGAAAGAGGACAATCCAATTAATGTGCAGAGTGTAGTTTTTTGAAAATTCAACTTACAATGTGAACTCCTAAGATAAAGATGTATAGAAATTTTTCAAACAAAAGTCATCCACAAACTAAGATGTTTGCTATTATTGGTGGTGGTGGTGGTGGTGTGCCGTGGAGTTGGTTCCGACTCATAGCGATCCTGAACAGGGTTTCCAAGGCTGTAAATCTTTACGGGGGCAGAAAGCCTCATCTTTCTCCCACGGAACAGCTGGTAGTGTCCAACTGCTGACCTTGAGGTTAGCAGCCTGATTCATAACCTCTACATTACCAGAGCCAGCCCCTGACTCACAAGAGAACAAAATGCTGTCCGGTCTTGTGTGCCAGCAGATGGGCCTGTTGCGTGGGCTGATTTTCAGAAATGGATCAACAGGCCTTTCTTGCTAGCCCAGCTTCACCTGGGAGCGTTGCTGGAACCTGTTCAGGGCATCATAGCAACAGACAAGCCTTCACTGGACAATGAGGTACACTGGCCAGAAATCAAACCTAGACAGCGAGAATTCTGCAATGAACCCGCCACTGCCTCATATACTGAAAAGAGACACAATAATAGTACATTTATTGTGACTCTTTCAAAGATACAGAAATCCTTGTATTTTTCTGTCATGTTTTAGAAGGTCAAGAAAGGCTCCTATTACCAGGTTTATCCTGATTCTTGGCTTGGCCATTGCTCAGAGTAGAGAGAATACGCAGGAATTACTTAGTAAATGAAGTAGTGGGAACCCAGACAAACCAAGATAAACTGGAAAGAATGCCAGTAGCATTGGTTAGTGAATGAAATAGGAGGGCATATTTATTTGGGTTTCTTCTTCTGACGTAAGTGATGTAACAAAGTTGTAAATTCCTGGCAGGCAGGAGCTATTTCTTACTCGGTTTTATAATCTTCACAGTTCTTGGCATGCAGTAGATGCTTAATAATAAAGTCAGTTGACTTGATTCTGAAGATAACATTTCTCAGAAGGTCTGAGCCAAGGGAAGGAAGGGGAGGAGATGTCTTGAAGGTCAAAAGGATAAATGTGTTAGAGTCAATTTACAAACACAAGACTGACACAATTGCTCTGTGGTCCCAAGCCCCACTAAGCTTGCTTGTTTATTTCTTTCCCACTAACTCAGCTTCTTCAAGGAGCCTTGCTCTGTCAGGCAATCCTCTGGAATCGCACATCTTTTATGGGTATTGTTGAAGCTCAACTACTTAATATCTCCTTTAATCTCCTCAGTAATTCTGCAATAGAGAAACAGCATTAGTCTCAGCTGTTGATGAGGATTTAGCCCAAAGAAAGCAACTGTCTACACAGAGTGGAACTGTGTGCGAATTCTTGGGAAGACCTGGGTATCTCTCCTTAAACAAGTGCTCTACATTTCAGACCTCTCCCCTTAGCCAACACCAAACTATGCCCTTCAGGGTGCCTCCAGACCCATCATGTGAGTCTTGCTTTTAGGTCTTCTTTCTGCCCAACTGTAAGTAACATAAAGTAGCCACCAAGGCCAATTTGACTGATGTGGTGCTGTGGATCAGCACTGGACTGAGAACCACAAGGTCACCAGTTCAAACCCCCAGCTGCTCCTCGGAAAGCCTATCTATACAGGGTTTTTATGAGTCAGAATGGACTCAACAGCATTTAACAACAGCAACAGCAAATAAGAAGGGGTTAGTCTAAACACTGGGTTTTCTACCTTCCCTAAAATCAATTCAATATTTAACAAGGGTCTACATGTGCAAGATACCATAGAATTTCTACACATGCAGAATTCACAACCCCAGTCTTTCAGAAGAAAACAGATAGGAAATTGTAAGAGAAAAAAAGGAAAGGGGAAAACTAAGACTAGGGAAACTGAAGGAGGCATACAGGGTAGGGAAATGGGGTGCAAAGGCGAGGATGCTCAGTAAAGCTTAATGGTGAAAGTGAGTCTAATTCACTGGCTGGAGGGTAGACACATGCTGACTCAGGTGACAGGAAGGCAGTATACAGTGAGAGGGAGGTTGGCAGAAGAATGATGACTGGTAAAGAAAAAAGGAGGAGTGCAAGGGTTGAAGGGGATAGAGGGAAATACTGTTATAAGCACAACCCTCCAACAACAATGTTCCATGGACAGAGACACAGGCTGAATGGGGATGGGAGGGAGAGTGGGATATACCCACAAACATATAAGAGTTTGTGGTACAAATACAAGGGTATTTGTACATTGGGATTTACCGTTGCTACATACACACCTATGGAGCCTGCTGTTATTGTTAGGTGCCACTGAGATGGTCCCAACTCATAATGACCCTATGCACAATAGAACAACACACTGCACCATCCTCACAATTGTTCTGCTTGCGCCCACTGCTGCTGCTATTGTATCAATCCATTTCATTGGAGGTCTTCCTCTTTTTTACTGACTCTCTGCTTTATCAAGTATGATGTCTTTCTCCAGGGACTGGTCCCTCCTGATAATATATCTGAAGTATGAGAGACATGTGGTAGAGCATCAGGGGCAAAATGATGAAAACTTCTTTGACATTACCAAGTATCTTGAGGCAGTTGGGTCTGGGGGCTCAGGACCACAGTCTCAGGGGATACCATGATCAACTGGCATAACATAGTCCCCAAAGACAATGTTCTACATTCTATTTTGGTGAGTAGCAACTGGGATCTTAAATAATGATGAATGTGCTAAATACCTCATAACGTGGAAGAACCTGGAGGACATTATGCTGAATGAAATTAGTCAACCACAAAAGGGCAAACACGTATAAGACCACTGTTGTTAGAATTAGGAAAAGGTTTTCTTGATAAAAGAAACATTCTGTGACGGTTGCCAGAGGTGAGAAATATGAGAAAATTGTTCATGGGTTAGAGGGTAGACACATGTTCACATGGGTGACATGGAAGGCAAAATACAAGAGGGAGGTTGGCAGAAGAAAGATGACGGTAGTGGAAGACACAGGCTAACTGAGGCACAGTGAGGTTAAATGACTTGTCCAAGGTCGTATAGCCAGTAAAAGCTTAAGCTGAAATGTGAACTCTGATAATAAGTCTGTAGTCTCAAATTCCTATGCTACACTATGCCTGGTTCTTGGGTTTGCTTCCTTAGCTTGATGCTTGACTGTAATTGACCTGGGACTCGATCTGCCTCTGGTTAAACCTGTTATAATAGCTCAAGTCTGGGTCTCTCCCATAGGGAAAATCCTACCCAGAGTGCTTTATGAATTCCGTATAGGGTCTCTAGTTGGAAAACCTGTTTATGAAGGAGCAACTGGACATATTAAGTTCAGCCTTCATCATCTCTCCTTACACACAAAATGCAAAGAAGTCTTATAGCATGAATTAACCAGGATGTGTATGTCCTCTTGCATGTCCACCAAAATAAACATCGATGACATGCAGTCAAATAGCAATCGCTCTGCTTAGTGGTAGTTCCTGCCTAAAAAGAAGAAAGACTTGGCAGTTATTGTTAGCCATAAATTCAATGAATGCCAAGACTATGATGAAGCTGCTTTAAAATAAATTAAGTAAGCAACTTTCAGGCCATTAATAGAAGTAGAATGTTCAAATCCCAGGAATAGCAACGCTACCCCACTCACTTCTCTTTAGAATAAATATAACATGTTTCATTGTAGATGCCCTCCCCTACCCATTTTGTTTTTTAAACATTTAGATAGAATTGTCTATGAGCCAGAATTGATTCAATAGCAATTGGTTTGGTTTTAAGTGTTTGATATGATGAATTTTAACAATTATGTCCACCTATGTGGTGCTGTAGGATAAGCACTGGACTGCTAACAACAAAGTTGGCAGTTCAAATCCACCAGCTGCTCCTCAGAAATACTATACAGGGTCACTACAAGTCAGAACTGACTTGATGGCACTCAGAAACAACATGCAACCATTACCCCTCTCAAAATATAGAACATTTCTATTAGCTCACAAAGTTGCCTCATGTCCCCTTCCAATCAATTTCTACCCACCCCACTAGAAGTAAACCCTGTTCTGATTTCTAGACTATATCAGTATTGTCTGTCCCTGAATTTTTTGTAAATCGAATCATCTATCTCACTGTGCAGTCCTGGTGTGGCACTGTAGGATAAGCCCTGGGCAGAAAGGTCAGTTAAAGCCAAAAAGTTGGTGGTTCAAACTCACCAGTTGTTCCTCGGAAACCCTACATAGGGTCACTATGAGTCGGAATCAGCTAGATGGCACTTAACAACAATATCTCACTGTTATGTTTCTGAAATTCTGTTGCCTAGATTAGGATTTCCAGAAGTCATCTGTCAGTTTGTCATACTGTGGTGGCTTGTATGTTGTGAAGCTAAAAGCTATGCCACCAGTATTTTAAACACCAGCAGGGTCATCTATGGTGGATCGGTTTCAGCTGAGCTTCCAGATCAGGACAGACTAGGAAGAAGGAGAAGTGGACTACTTCTGTTTGTTGTTGTTGTTGTTGTTATGTGTCATGGAGTCGGTTCCGATTCATAGCGACCCTATACACGGTTTCTGAAGCTGTAAATCTTTATGGGAACAGAAGCCTCATCTTTCTCCCGCAGAACAGCTGGTAGTTTCGAACTGCTTACCATGAGATTAGCAGCCCGATTCATCTGAATGTTTAGCCACTGAAAACCTTACAAATAGCAGCAGAACATTGTCATATATAGTGCCAGAAGAGGAAAACATGATGAAGAGCACTAGAATATTTTCGGATGTAGTGCCAGAAGATGAGCCCCTCAGGTTGGAAGACACTCAAAATACAACTGGAAAGAGCTGCCTTCTCAAAGTAGAGGTGACAGTGATGACGCAAATGGAGTCAAGTTTTCTAGACCTTCATTTGCTGATGAAGCACAACTCAAAATGAGGAGAAACAGCTATAAACATCCATTTATAATAGTAATCTGGAATGTACCAAGCATGAATCTAGTAAAAGAGGGAGTTGTAAAAACTGAAATGGAACACATAAAGATCACTATCACTATCCTAGGCATTTTTGAGCTGATATGGGCTGATAGTAGACGTTTTGAATCTGACAATCATGGTTTACTATGCCAGAATTAACTAATTGAAGAGGAATGGTGTTACATTCATCATCAAAAAGAGCATTTCAAGATCTATTTTGAAGTACAACATTGTCTGTGATAGGAAAATATCCACATCCCTATAAATAAGACGAGTTAATATCACTATTATTCAAATGTACTTACCAAACACTAAAGCCAGTGATGATGAAATTGAAGAATTCTTCAGTCTGAAATTGATCAAACATGCATATCAAGATGTACTGATCATTACTGGTGACTGGAATGATCAAAGTTGGAAACAAAGAGGAAGGATCAGTAGTTGGAAAATATGACCTTGGTGATAAAAGTTATGTTGGAGATCGCGTGATGGACTTCTGTAAGACCGATGACTTCTTCATTGCAAATGCCTTTTTTTAACAGCATAAAAGATGACTATACACATGGGCCTCACCAGATAGAATACATAAGAATCAAATTGATTACATCTGTGAGAAGAGATGGTAGAAAAGCTCAATATCATCAGGCAAAATAAGTCCAGGGGCAGACATTGCTTATATGCAAGTTAAGACTGAGGCTGAAGAAAATTAACACAAGTCCACAAGAACCAAAATATGCCTTTGAGCATGTTCCAACTAAATTTAGAGATCATTTCAAGAAAACATTTGGTGCATTAGACACTAATGACTGAAGGAAGACCAGAAGAGTTGTGGAATGACATCAAGAACATCATACAGGAAGGAAGCAAAAGGTCATTAAGAAGACAAGAAATAAGGAAAAGACCAAAATGGATGTCCGAAGAGACTCTGAAACTTCCTCTCCAGTACAGAGATGCTAAAGCAAATGGAAGAAAGGAGGTAAAGGAGCTGAACAGAAAATTTCAAAGAAGAAAACATCAGGTGAAATGTGCAAAGACCTGGAGTTAGAAAATCAAAATGGAAGAACATATTCATCATTTCTCAAACTGAAAGAACTGAAGGAAAAAATTCAAGCCTCAACATGAAATTTTGATGGATTCTAGTATGGCTTTGTGGGATAATGCACTAAACCACAAGGTCGATTTGAACCACCAGGTCAGCAGTTCAAATTCACCAGCTGCTCCTTAGAAACCCTATACAAGATCACTATGAGTTGTAACCAACTTGACGGCACTTAAAAACTTAGCAACAACATTGCCAAAATACTGAATGATGCAGAAAACATCAAAAGAAGATGGAAGGAATACAGAGTCACTGTACCAAAAAGAAATGGTCGATATGCAACCATTTTAGGAGGTAGCATATGATCAAAAGTCAAAAGTCAATGGTGCTGAAGGAAGGAGTCCAAAGTGAATAGAAGGCATTAGCAAAGAACAAATCTCCATGAATTGATAGGATACAAATGGAAATCTTTCAGCAAACTGATAAAGCACTGGAAGCACTCACTCATCTACGCCAAAACATTTGAAAGACATGGTCAATTAATTGGAAGAGATCCATATTTATGCCTAATCCAGAGAAAGAAAACCAAACAGAATATGGAAATCATCAATAATATCACATGCAAGGAAAATTTTGCTAACAATAATACCAAAACAGCTACAACAGTACATTGACAGGGAACTGCCAGAGGTTTAAACTGGATTCAGATGAAGATGTGACATATAATTGCTGATATGCTGGTATGGCACTGCAGGCTAATGCGCTGGACTACAAGGTCAGTTTGAACTTCCAGGTCAGTGGTTCAAAGCTCACCAGCCACTCGTTGGAAACCCTATACAAGTCACTATGGGTTAGAACCGACTCAACGGCACTTAACAACAACACCAATAGCTCACATCAGCTGGATCTTGGCTGAAAGCAGAGGATAATGAAAAAATGTTTACCTGTGGTTTATTGACTATGCAAAGGCTTTCAACTGTGTGGACCATGACTAACTATGGAAAACACTGTGAAGAACGGGTATTCCAGAACACTTAAGTGTGCTCATGAGGAACCTATACAGCAACGAAGAGGTAGTCATTTGAACAGAACAAGGGGTTTCTCACTGAATGGTTTAAGATTAGGAAAACTGTGTGCCAGGTTTGTATTATTTTACCATACTTATTCAATCTGTATAAGAAGCTCTGGTAATGTAGTGGTTATGAATCAGGCTGCTAATCTCAAGGTCAGCAGTTTGAAACTACCAGCTCTTCTGCGGGAGAAAGATGAGGCTTTCTGCTCCCGTAAAGGTTTACAACCTTGGAAACCCTGTACAGGGTCGCTATGAGTCAGAACCGACTCAACAGCACTTAACAACAACAACAACAAATTCAATCTGTATACTGATCAAATAATCCGAGAAGATGGACTATATAAAGAAAAACATGGCATCAGGATTGGAGGAAGACTTATTAACGACCTGCAAATATGCAGATGATATAACCTTGCTTGCTAAAAGGGAAGAGGATTAAAAATACTTACTGATGAAGATATCGTATGAGTTGCACCTCAGTGAAAATAATACAAAAAAACTCTTCATAACTGGTCCAATATATAACATCATGATAAATGGAGAAAAAACTGAAGCTGCCAAAGATTTTATTTCACTTGTATCCAAAATCAACATTTACGGAAGGAGCAGTCAAAAAATCAAATGATGTATTACATTAGGCAAATCTGCTGCACAAGTTTGAGGACTTAGGTGTGCCTGACCCAAGCCATGGGATTTTCAATAACCTCATTTGCATGTGAAAGTTGGAAAGTGAATAAGGAAGACTGTAGAAGAATTGATGCATTTGAGCTATGGTGTTAGAGAAGAATACTAAAAGTACCATGGACTGCCAAAAGAACAAACTAGACCTGTGTTGGAAGAAGCACAGCCAGAATGCTCCTTAGAAGCCAATATGGCCAGACTACGTCTCTCATACTTCAGACATATCAGGAGGGACCAGTGCCTGGATCAGGACATCATACTTGGTAAAGAGGAGGGTCAGCAAAAAAGAGGAAAAGCCGCCAACGAGATGGATTGGCACAGTGGCGGCAGCAGTGAGCCCAAGCTTAACAATATTTGTGAGAGAGATGGGGCTGTGCATAGGGTGGCTAGGCATTAGAAGCAACTCGACAGCACTCAACCACAACATATCAGGATTCTGCTCCTTTCCATGGTTGTAAAATAATCTGCTTTCCATTAACATATCACAGTTTGGTCATCCATTTTCTGTTGATGAGCCGTTGATTTATTTTCTGTTTTGGACCAATATGAATAAAACTGCTTCACATGTTCTTGTACAAGTCTATTTACAGACGGATATATGTTTTTATTTATTTTATGTGAATATCTAAGTGTGGGACTGCGGGACCATGGGATTGATACATAGTTAACTTCATAAGAACTGCCAAGCAGTTCTCCAAGATGGCTGCTTCATTTGACACTCCCACCATCACTATAGGAGGACTCCAGTAGCTTCATGTCCTTTCCAACACTTTGGTAGTACCACTTGTCCTGATTTCAACTACTCTAAACCGAAACCTGTTGTAGTCTATTCCAATCCATAGAAAGCCTACAGGACAAAGTAGAACTGCCCCACAGGGTTTTAAGGCTGTCATCATTCTGGAAGCAGACTACCACATGGAGTGACTGCTGGGCTTGAACCAATGACTTTTCAGTAGTAGCTGGATGCTTAACTTCTGTACCACCAGTTCACCTTTCACCTATTCTACTGATGCTGCTGTGTGCCATCGAGTGGTTCCAACTCATAGCACCCCTGCATAGCATTTCCGAGGCTGTAAATCTTAATGGGAGCAGAAAACCTCATCTTTTTCCCACAGATGGACTACCCTGGTGGACTCGAACTGCTGACCTTTGTGGTTAGTAGCCCACTATGCTGCCAGAGCTCACTCAGCTATTCTAGTGGTTGTGAAATATTCTCATTTTGGTTTTAATGTGCATTTCCCTTATGACAAATGATATTAAATCCCTTACTGACCATCTGTAGATTTTATTTTTATTATTGGCTTATAAGAGTTCTTTTACTGTTTTCTCTTTTTGTTGTTAAGTGCTGTTGAGTCGATTCCAACCCATAGTGACCCTGTATAGGGTTTCCGAGGAGCAGCTGGTGAGCTTGAACCACCGACCTTGCAGCTCAAACAGCTTTGCAGTCTGGCGCATTAACCCACTGCACCACACCATTATTAATTTATATGTATTGCAAACATTTCTTCCCAGTCTCTCCCTTAATAATATCTCTTCATGAACAAATATATCTAATTTTGATAAAACCCAATTTATCTTTTTTTTTTTTCTTTTATGGTTAGTATGTTGTGTTCTAATCTCTGCCTAATTATGAATCTTGAAAATATTCCCCAATGTTATGTTTTCTGAAGCTTTACGCTTAGCTTTTACATTAAGTCTATAATTTCTCTCAAATTAGTTTTAATGCACAGAGTGAAGTAAGCGATCAAATTAGTTTTTCTCTCAAATCAGTTTTGACATCTAGAATGAACTTCATTGTATTTACAGAACTTTTTTTTTCTGGTACCATCTGTTTAAAAACCTGTCCTGTTAAATTGACTTCGTATCAGTCTCAAAAATCAATTGTTTCTATGTATGTATTTCTCAGCTCACTGTTTTGCTTCATTGATCTGTTTGTCTGTTTGTCTATCTTTATGTCAGAACTGTACTGTTTTTTATCACTGCAGCTTTACAATCAATCTTGAAATAGGTAGTGTGAATCCTCCAAACTTTATTCTCCTGTTTCAATATTGTTTTGCTATGTTTAGACCCTTTACATTTTCATATAAATTTTTAGGGTTTATTCCTTGTCAATTTGTTCAAATTAGCCTCCTGGAATTTTGATTGGGATTTCATGAATCTCGATCAATGCAGGAGCCCTGGTGGTTCAGTACTTAGCTGCTAATCAAAAGATCATCAGTTCAAACCCACCAGCTGCTCCTCAAGAAAAAGCTACGGCAGCCAGCATCTCTAAACATTTACAGTCTTGGAGACCCTATGTAGGGAAGTTCTATTTTGTCTTTGAGAGTCTCTATGCGTTAGGAAGTGATTCAGTGGCAATGGGTTTTGTTTGTTTCAATAGGTCAATTTAGGGAGGATGGGTATAGTTGTCATTGTTTAAGATAACAGTAAAGGGTACCATTTATATGCTAAAGCTATGACCCTTGCCCTGTACTCATTTTTACAATGACCTAAGGAGTCCTGGTAAGGAGCTGTGGTAGCGTAGTGGTTACGAATCGGGCTGTGAACCTTCAGGTCAACAGTTCAAAACTACCAGCCGCTCCACGGGAGAAAGATGAGGCTTTCTGCTCCCATAAAGATTTACAGCCTTTGAAACTCTGTACAGGGTCGCTATGGGTCGGAACCGACTCGACGGCACTTAACAACAACAACAAGGAGCCCTGGAGGCATACTGCTTACACACTGGGCTACTAACTGAAAGGTCAGCAGTTTGAATCTACCAGTCAGTCACTCCAAAGGAGAAAGATGAGGTTTTCTACTCCTGTAAAGATTTACAGCCTCAGAAACCCTGTACAGGCCCGCTATGAGTTGAAACTGACTCCACAGCACATAACCACCATCAAGGACTGACGCAGCGGTTAAAGCACTCTGCTGCAAACTGAATGGTCAGTGGTGTGAACTCACCAGCTGCTCCACAGGGAAAAGATGTTGCAGTCTGCTCCATGTAAAGCCTGACAGCCTTGGAAACCCTGTGGGTCAGTTTTACAGTCCTACGGGGTCCTATGAGTCAGAATTGACTTGACAACAATGGAATTTGGTTCTCACGGTATTTAGAATGAGTTGCACTTCACAGATGGAAGACTCTCTGCTAAGAAAGACAGAGCAACCTTCTCAAGTTTCTACAGCTGGTAAGTAGGGAAGCTGTGATCCCAGCCCAGGTCGGGGGGCTCCCTTAAATCTCAGGAGCTTTTCACCAGATCACCCTAAGCTGGCAAGCAGCCAGAGGAAGTACCAACCGACTGCTACCCAGTCAATGCTGAGTCAAGGAGCAGAAGAACCCCAGAGGTTTTCCAGGACTATAATATTTATGGAAGCAGAAAGCCACATCTTTCTCCCAAAGACAGTTGCTGGGTTTGAACAGCTGACTTTTTCATTGGCAGCCAAACGCTTGACCACTGTGCCACCAGGGTTCCTTTCATAAGAGTCCTACAGCTGTCATATCAGAGAAGTGGTTAAGTAAATGTTGTTGTCAGTGCCATTGAATCAGTTCCGACTCATAGTGACCCTGTGTAGGGGTCTGGGGATCGGCTGGTGGGTTTGAACCAGTGCTTATCCTACAGCACTACACCAAGTTAAGTATACAGACAACAATAACATGTGGTGACAGAAGTCAGAGCCTAGGCTCCAATCTCATTTCTGACTCTGACTAGCTCTTTGGTCTTGAGTAAGTCACCTACCCCCTCTGTGTCTCAATTTCTTCATTTGTCAAAGAAGGTCATTGTGAAGAACCTCCATCAGTGTCTCGTACAGAGGTGCTATGTAAGGGTTCATAGGTGAAAAATAACTTTTTTAGAAACACCAGGGGTCATTTTGTGAGACAGTAACTTCTACTTTTCTGAATGTGACCCAGAGATGTCTGAGTTGACATCTGTTCAGGTAGCTGCAGTAAAGACTCCTGCATTCGATGAAAAGCTGGACTACACAGTAAATCTGCAGCTCCTTGTTTTGATTCTAAGATCCAATGATTCTAACTCAACTCCTTCAAAAGTTACGAACAAAACCTAACTTAGTCCATCAATGCATTCTCATCTATTTAGCCAATAAATGTTCACCCATGCTTGGAAACAGAATCCTCAAGTTAGTGTAAGGAAATCTGGGTTTTTATCTTTTTTTCTTCAGTCATACATACACACATGGGAAACAGAAAATAAAACTTATAGGAAGAGTTGTAACTCAATTGCTCACAGCGGTGAGTTGGTTGCTTCCAGTGTCTTTGATTCTCTTATTGAGATCTTTATAGTCCACAGTGAGAGGGAATGACACTGTTCTAATTCAGAAATGAGGAGTCTGGTGTGGCACTGTAGGGTAAACACTGGACTACAAGGTTGGTTTGAAAGCAAGGTCTACAGTTCAAACCCACCATCTGCTCCTTGGAAACCTTATACAGGGTTGCTATGAGTTGGAACTGACTTGTTGGCACTTGATAGCAACAACAGATTCAGAAAAGGAGTCTCTGTGTGGCATCAATATGGCATCAATATGGCATCAATATTTAAAAATCACTCAGCTACTAACTAAAGAGGTTGGTTTGAATTCACCAGGAAGCATCTACTTCAAAAGAATTACAGTCTTGGAAAACTCTCGGGAAATATCTGACATGCACAGAGTGGCGATGAGTTAGAATTGACTGGACAGCAACTTTTTTTATTTTTTGATTCATAAAAAGTTGGCAATTTTGTCCTCAATTCCACATTGGTGACCATTTCTTCTCTAGCTCTGGTCTACTTTTTTTTTCTCTCTCTAAAACTTCTTATCCCTCAAGTACTCCCTGCGCAAATAAAGAGCCAGTCATGGCTTTAGTAGAAGAGGAGTCATTTGGCACGTCCTTGAGTTCTTTGTGGGCCTTTCCTGTCTTCTCTAATCCTTGCAGGTCTCTGGAGTCCCCCTGGATCACATTTCTTAGTCATGACAGGCAGGGTCTGTGAGCATTAAACACTTTCCATCCTAAATCCTTTGGTCTTCTCTAATTGCATTCCACCCTCCTGGCTCCATTTGAAATGAGCGGCTTAATTAACTTCCCAGGCCTTTTTGGGTTTTCTGACCATTAAAAAAAAACAAAACTGTCTGAGCTGCATAAGAAGTTGCTATGTTCCCAACCACTGTGACAGGCAGAGACTGTGTCCCTCTTAGCAGAGATCATCTCAGCAGGAGGTTCTCATTAAGAGCCCTTTTGGCCCAAGAATCAAACCAGTGCTACCAAGTTTGATAACACGGTGGTGAGGTTCCTTTAAGTCAGGAATGAGGAGCCATGGAGGACCAGCTCTCAGAAGCATAAAGGGCTCTGAGCCAAGCACTGCCTTTTATAAGGTGCGTGACCTTGAGCGATTCACTTAATCTCTCTAAACCTCTTTCCTCCTCTATTAGGGAAAAGTTGGTGATAGTATACAACAGCTATCATTTACCTGTGACTTATACTTCCGATGCTTCCAACAGACAGTGTCTATAAAGCGCTTTATAAACAGTAAAAGAACAAAACAAATATAACACTTGTTTAATGAGGCTGTCCCTTGGCTACACTAGATGAATAAATTAGCAGCAGTGCATGCTTTAGAGTGAGCCCATTCTGCAATATCCCCTAAGACAGCATGGCTGCATCTTCATCTATCAATTGTTGTTGTTAGATTCTGGCTCATGGCAACACGTGTGCCGAGGAGAACTGCTCTGTAGGGTTTTCAAGGTGGTGGCAGATCTCCAGACCTGTTTTTTGAGGTGCTTCTGGGTGGCTTCGAACCACCAACCTTCTGGCTAATAGTCAAGTGCTTAACCATTGTGTCGCCCTGAGACTCAATTGTAATGGGTCTAAATTTTATACAGGACACAAATAAGCATCTTAAGTCAACATGGCTACCACCAGATATGGGTGTTGGGAACATTTACAAGAGTCAGAATGAGGGGAAGGACGTAGAACCAAAAGGTGGGAGGGTCAGATTCCAATCTCAGTGATATTCTTAATTAGTTTTGGGATCGTAAGCCCAACACAACTTGTCTGTATCTCTAGTTTCCCAGATTCTCCCACTGAATAGTAACTGTAAGATAAAATAAATCATGTACAAGGGGGCTTCAAAAAATTGGACTGAAAAGATAATGGAATTTTCCCACAAACTTTTATAACTTTTCCAAGTCCCCTCATATGAGAAGAACTAGTGAGCTGTTCTAAATACAATGGACATTCTGATGATGATGAATTCATTAATTCATCCATGAAGAACCCCTCCCTACATAGACTCAAAGAAATCCAAAAGGCAACATACTGTGCTAATATGAATGTGAATAATCATTATCACTTTTAAACAGAAAAACTTAATCAAGGAAAAGGTCCTGGTTTCAACCTCTAGCGTCAAGAAGAATAGGGTTATTAAGGACCCAAAATATACAGTTTGTGGGGTTTCTTTTCTGCAGATGTTATTGGCTTGTCGAGGGAGATTATTAGACTTTCCTGAGGGTCTACCACGTGCTAAGCTCCATGCTTGGGTTCACAGACCAAACCCAGACAATTCTGAGAATGAAAGTGGTTGTCGGGAACTGTCTAGTAGAATCTAACCTATAGCAGACCCATGTGACAAAGTAGGCTTGTCTTGAGTGGAATCTCTATGGAAACATCACTAGGTCTTTCTTCCATAGAGTCTCTGGATGGGGTCAAACTGCCAGCCTTTTGGTTATCAGACCAGCACTTAAGCTTTGCACCACCAAGGACCCCTGAGAATGAAAGGGGACTTGAGTAGGAACAACAGACTGTATTGTGGCAGTCCCCAACAAACCAGAATGCACAGTCCCCCCATCTCTGCACAACTCAAAGTAGAGCTCTGATGAACTCCCAGGACAATAGGATAGCTGATCCACACTCTGATTTTCCCGTACGGTATGACATTATTTTTCCACTCCAATGATATATCTGTGTTTACATTTCACTTCTAATTTTAGCACAGCAGGAAACTCGATAAGTTGCTATTGAGAAAGTATCCTCATTAATTTGTGTGAGGGGTACTCAACTGACCAGACAGGCCTTTAGGGTATTAATGGGGCCTGAACTGTTCACCTCCTAATCCACTGATCCACAGAAGACACTAGGGTTTCTCTTATCTTCTCCTGCAGAGTGAATGAGCTCAAATCGCTTCCAAGGAGAAAGTCACTATCAAGGTTGAGTAAAAACAGGTATCCAATGAAGCAGCCAAGGAGCTCTGGTAGCGTACTGGTTACAAATAGGGCGCTAACCTCAAAGCAGTTCAAACTGCTTTGAGGGAGAAATATGAGGCTTTCTGCTCTCATAAGGATTTACAGCCTTGGAAACCCTATACAGTGTCACTATGAGTTAGAACTGACTCCACAGCACATCACTACTGCCATCACTGTGAAGCAGTCAATCTGGGAAAAAATTGACAGGTCCTCAAAAACTTAAATGTAGTTACCCTCTGTCTCAGCAACCCTACTCCTAGCTATATACCCCAAAGACTTGAAAGCAGAAACACAGATACTTGTACATCAATGTTCTCTGTAGCACTAGTCACAATAGGAAAATGAACTTTCATGGGGATGAACTTCAAAAACATTCCAGGGACATAAGTAACACTATTGAATGATTCCACTTATATGAAGAATCTGTAGTTATATGCCATGGAGTCAGCTCCTAGCGACTCAATAATGACTCTCTGCACAACAGAAGGAAACTGCCCGGTCCTGCCCCATCCTCACAATTGTTGTTATGCTTGAGCCCATTACTGCTGCCACTGTGCCAATCCATGAAGTATCTACAACAGGCAAATGGGTTGCAGTGGGGGGGGGGGGGGGGGGGGGGGAAGTTGGGAGTAATGCTTAATGGGAACAGAGTTTCTGTTTGGTGTGATGAAAAAGCTTTGGAAACAAACAGTGATGACAGTTGTACAATATTATGAATATCATTAATGTCACTGAATTGCACACTTAAAATTGGCTTAAAGGACAAATTTTATGTTCTCTCTCTCTCTCTCTCTCTCTCTCTCTCTCTCTTTATTGTTATTGATGTTGTTGTTAAGTACTGTCAACTAGGTACTGATGCATAGCGATCCTTTATACGGTTACCAAGGAGGCTGGTGAGCTTGAACTACAAACCTTGCAATTCAAAGTGACCTTGCAGTCTAGCGCATTAACCCACAGCACCACACCAGGACTCTCTCTCTCTCTCTCTCTCTCTCTCTCTCTGGGCAGTGTTTCATTTTGCTGTGCATAACAACAACAACCCCACAGTTGTATGAGCCACTTCCTTTCCTTCTCATTTATATAAATGGTTCTGTTCTCTCGAGAACCCGGACTAAAACACTCCTTTGGACAAACATGTACAAATTGGAGACAATCATATTAAAGACAACAGAAATGCAATTGATAGGAACTCCAAACCACAGGTTCCCAGCCCAGAATGGATATCAGAACTACCCAAGGAGTTTTTTTTTTTTTTAATGTTGCTGGGCTGTTGACTACCTGTCTGATCGCTCCAATCGGAATCCCTGGGGCTAGAACCCAGGTTTCTGTGTTACTTTGAAAACATCCTAGATATGCCCATAGAATGAGAACCTAAACACACCAGACAGAAACTGAGAATACATTGAGATTCTAATACATCTTTTTTTTTTTTTAAACAAAAGAAAATACCATTCTTACCCAGAACCAAACCAACTGACAAGAATGGGTTATATGTTAGCAAGACAAAGGTGATTCCTCCCATTGTGGAGGCTGGGATAATTACCAAATCCTTGGGTATTTGTGTGATTGGTATTTGTACTTTGTGTTCAATACCCGAGCTTTGTGTTGGCTATTTAGCATTATATGAGCAGATCAGTCTCTTGGTTTCACATCAGTCATTCACACCCAATTTCTATATTATCTCCATAAGCTCAGAATTCATGAGGCTCCTTCCGTGACTGCTAATGACAAATAAGAGGACCAAATTAATCAAACTGATAAGTGTACCCAAGATCCTTCTGCCCTGAGTGGAGAGAAGTTAAAGGATAGTGATTAATTAAGGCCTGTTCACATGGCTTTGTGACAAGTGTCACAAGGATACAGATTTGCCAGAGGGCTGTCAAGATCTTGGGACACAATCTGTAACTAAGAGACAACACAATATGAAAATAGCTGTGAAGAGCTCAAGTTTTTGACGACATCTGAAACGGAGTGACTGCACGGAATCTAAACATTAGCACGTTCTCATATTTTCACCATTTTAAATGAAAGGATAGACATGGCTCACATTATAAAAAACATTTTTCCTTCTTTTAAAGGATATGAGGCATGTTCAAGAGGCATAGTTTCACAGTTCTTGCAGTTTCTGCCATGGATACATGAAGAACATGGGAAATTAGGATTCACAGATTCTAAATATGATCTTCTCATGCACGGCAACAATAGTGAGGTTGGCCAGAATCGAGCAGTGTTTCGTTCTGCTGTGCATAAGGTCGCTATGAGTCGGCACCGACTCGATGACACCTAACAACAACCACAACAACCATATGCACCGGTAGCATAGTGGATTACAAGCTGGGCTGGTAACAGCAAGGTCAGCAGTTTGAATCTACCAATCACTCCCATAAAGATCTGCAGCCTCGGGAACCCTATACAGGGTCACTACGAGTCAGAACCACTGGGTGACACATAACCACCAGCACCACCATATTCCCAGAATGCCAGGATAGGCTGGTATGATTCTTCCTTAACAGAGACGACATAAATAACTAGACAGTAGCACGCAACAACTACGATATGTTGTAAAGTAGCAAATGATACATATATACATCTATATAGGCACACCCCATTTGACTGCACTTACCTTTACTGTGCTACGCAAGTATTGTTTTTCACAATTTAAAAGTTGGTGCCAACCCTGATTCAAGTAAGTCCATTGGCACCATTTTTCCAATAGCATGTGTTCACTGTGTGTCTCTGTAGTCACAGAGACACAGAGAATTTGAAATATTCTCCCAATATTTCAAACTTTTTTCTCTTGCTATTGCATATTTAATACATGAACTATACTGTAAGCATCACTTTTATATGCACTTGGAAATGAAAAAATTTTGTGACTTGCTTTATTGACATATTCACTTAATTGCAGTGGTGTGGAACCAAACCCGCAATATCTCAGAGGTATGCCTGTAGACGCTTAAAGGTAATCCTTGTTTTTAATCAAGGAATTTTTTTCTAGTAGAGCTCCCAGCAAGCATCAGTCCCCAAGAAACAAGAGGACATCATTTGGTATTCTTTGGCAGAAGTTACAGTTATTATGTGAATAGGACCTTGTTCAGTCCTCGGTATATACCCTATGAGGTTTGAAAGACAGACACTTAGACCTCTAATTCACTGCTACAGAGAGGAAGGCTTGAAGCAAGAGGGAACTTGAGAAACCATGTAGTCTAGTGCAAGTCTAACCTTAACTACACTGGCATCACCTATAAATTGTTGGTCTCTACCCCAGAAATCCAGAAATTCTTATTCAGAGAGAGGTGGAAGAAAATCTGCATTTCTATAAAACTGCCATGTGATACCACACTTTGAGAACCACTTGCCTAGTCTACCCACCTGCCCAGTGTAGCAATTCCTCCTACTATATCCCTAACAACGCTGTGCAGCACAGTAAATTACTGAATATGGCCCGACTAGTTATAGGCTTTGTGATTCCCACACATGATTGGATTGTTGTTGTTATTGTTGTTAAGTGCCTTCGAGTCAGTTCTGACCCATAGTGACCCTGTATAGGGTTTCTGAGGAGTGGCTGGTGAGCTTGAACCACCCACCTTGGGTTCAAACTGACTTTGCAATCCAATGCATTAGCCCACAGTGCCATACCAGGACTCCAGATCGTGCAAATACAGTGTATGGAACCTGTGATGGTTGGGGTTATGTATCCGCTTAGCTAGACCATGATTCCCAATATTGTGTGATTGCCCTCCATTTTGTGATCTGATCTAATTATCCTCCATTGTACGTTTTGTAAATCCTGACAGTTATGTGGTAATGAAGCAGAATTAGGTTATATTAATTAATGAGTGTTAGGTTATGTTTCTTATGATAATGAGGCAGGATAGATTAGGATGCACTTAAGTCACCACCCTTACTCAAGTCCTTACCCTTGCTTGAAACACACCTTTTATGCAATATGTCATTTGATTTCTGGACTGTTGCTTCCATGAGTGTGGATGGTTTATCCGATCAAAATGAAGTCTTTCATGACTTCGATCTTTTCTCCATTTGTCTTGATGGTATTTGTTGGTCCAGTTTTGAAGATTTTCATTTTATTTATATTGAGGAGCAATCCATATCAAATGCCTCTTTACTGGGGGGCAATTTGTTATACAGCAATAGATAACTAGTGTACTTTGCTTCCTTACTTTTTCAGTGAAAGCACTAGTGCATTGTTGGAATATTGAGAGTACCTAGAATGAACATGGAAACTAAGATTCCTATTGTGTTCACAAAGTAAATGATGAATCGATGTACCAAGCAGTTGTACTGGGTGAAAATTAGGTGATCTTTGACAAAGGACTAAAACACATTAAATGGGGAAGAGATAGTCTCTTCAACAAAATGGTGTTGGCAAAATTGGAAACCCATTTACAGAAGAATGAAACAAGACCCATAGCTCATACTATTTACAAAAACAAACTCAACATGGATTAATGACCTAAATATGAAACCTGTAACTATAAAGATCATCAATGAAAAAATAAGGACAAATTTGTGGTTGGTGTTTAATGCCGTTGAGCTGGTTCCTACCCATAGTGACCCTGTATAGGATTTCCAAGGAGCAGCTGGTGAGCTTAAACCACTGGTTCATTTGTTGAAAAGACTATCTCTTCCCCATTTAATGTGTTTGTCAAAGACCAATTGACTGTATGTGGATCTATCTAGGGGCTCTGATACATGGCATGCACACACTACTAAACATTACAAAAAATACACAAACGGTAGGAGACAAAATAAATGACTGGAACCTCCTAAAGATTAGAAACTTATGTTCATCACAAAATTTTGCCAGAAGTGTAAAAAGGGAGCCCAGGATCTAGAAAAATTTTGCAATGACATGTGAGACAAGATGTTAAATTATATAGAAAAATACAATATCTTTACAACAAAAAGACAATCAACCCAGTCAAAAATTGGGCACAGGACACAAACAGACACTCCACCAAGGAAGACACTTCATTCAGGCAGTCAACAAACATATGAACAAAGTTCACGATCATTAGATCATTGTTATTAAACGTCGTCATGTCAGTTCCAACTCATAGCCACCCTGTGTAGGGTTTCTGAGGAGTGACTGGTGGTGAGTTTGAATCGCTGACCTTTCAGTTCGAACTGGTCCAGTGCTGATCCTACAGCACCACACCAGGGACATGGAAATCAAAACAACAATGAGATATCATCTCGCACTAGCATTAATAGCAACGTTCATAAAAACAGAAAACAACATATGCTGACAAGGGTATGGAGAGACCGGGACCCTCCTACATTGCTGGTGGGATTGTAAATAGTTCAACCACTCTGGAAAATGGTATGGCACTTCCTCAGGACATTGGAAATAGAAATACTTTATGACCCAGTATATAGCTGCAAGAAATATGAACGAAGACACAAGAAGATAAATGCACACTATTCACAATAGCAAAAAGATAGAGACAGCCTAAATGCCCATCAATGGAAGAACGGAAAACAAACTTTGGTACATACACGGTATACAATGCAACAGTGAAGAATAATGATAAATCTGTGAAATACCTCATAACATAGATGAACCTAGAGGATATTCTGCTGAGTTAAATGAGCCAATCACAAAAGGGCAAATAATCTATGATACCATTGTAAAAGCTTAAGAAAAGGTTTTCAGACTAAAAGAAACATTCTTTGCTGATTATCAGGGGTGGAAGGGAGGAGAGAATAATTCACTGGCTAGAAGGTAGAAACATGTTAGCTCAGGTGACTGAGAGGGCAATACACAAGGAGAGAGTGGGAGTCAGAAGAATAATGAACCTAGAGGAATAGGTATGCATGGGCTAAAGGGGATAGAGGTAAATAGTGCGATCTATACACAACCTTGGAACAACAGTGTTCTGTGCATAGGTACATGGATTGCGACACTGGATGAATGGGTAAGGGAGGAAGAGTGGGATATATATGTAATTCCCACAAATACATAAGAATTTGAAAGACGGTATTTGTACATAAGTATTTACCTTTCATGTAAACACAAGTATGAATGTGGTGGAGCATGTTGTTGTTAAGTGCTGTCGTGTCAGTTCCAACTCAGAGCGAACCTGTATAGGGTTTTCCAGGAGCAGCTGGTGTGTTTGAACTGCTGACCTTGTGGTTCACAGTCCAGTGCTGATCCTACAATGCCACACAAGGAGCATACAGCAGCCAAAATGATTAAAAACAAAACAAACAAAAAACTTCCTAGATATTAGCAAACATCTTAAGACAATGAGTTGATGGGCTTGGGGACATCATTGTCAACTGGCATAACATAGACCATAAAGACAATGCTCTATATCCTACTTTGGCAAGTAATGTCTGGGGTCTTAAGAGTGGCCATCTAAGGCGCAGCTATTGGTCTCTCTATGTACAGAAGAAAGAAGAGTGATAAGAATTAAAGAGACTTTGAATCAATTAGTCCAATGAACTAATGGAACAGGTGAACATCAGTCTCAATGACTTTGAGACCAGAAGAACTTGATGGTATCCAGCTAACACTACCAATTACCCTGAAAAGGGTCACATTAAAGGGTCCCAGATAGAGTGGGAGAAAATGGGGAACAAAACTCAAAATTATTTAATTAAGAAAAAAAAAGACTGAGTTTACTGATCAGAAAGAGCCTGGAGGAATCTGAGACTATGGCCCTTGACTTTGAGGTCTGAAAAGGAACTCACCCTCGTAGCCCAGCAGCTGATAGATTTATAGGGGGACAGAAACATTAGCAAGGTGTGCTCATTATGGAATGGTCAATCGTTAAAAATCAAAAGGGCAACACTTTCCTAAGGACACAGTTGAGAAGGGTTAGGGAGGTAGATGGACTACAAATAGGAATCATAGGGAGGAAGAAGGATCACTGTGGTTGCATGGAAGGGACTGTAATCATTGAGATGAAACAAAGTATATGATTTGTTGAATGTAAAACTGATGATCTTGTCTGTAAACCTTCACTCAATTTACAATAAAAAGTTCAAAACCATATATTCTCAACAACAAAAAAAAGTAAATAAGGTAAAAGGCTTGGGAGCAGTATTAGATGGATACTGGAAAAGCAGATGTGTTAAGATAATGAGTTGATTCAGAACCAAGGGAAATGCAGGCACCTGAATCAAACAGCCAGTTGTAAACAGCAATTGGAAAGCCAGGGAGTGGTATGAAAGATGTTCTATAACAGGTTGAAGTTCCTGCCCTTAAGGAGACAAGACTGGTACAACTGGCATTGCTAGAGAATAAGACAATTGACCATTTAGTGCTGCTCCACTGAGCAGTGCTAAACACCATAAAAGAGAGAGACGTCAGCGCTCCCCTGAAATGACCCAACAGACTTCCAAGATGGCTCCCACTCTATGGTGAGCTTCATTCAGAGACAAACAGCAGATGGAATTGGGAGTAGGGGTGGGAAGCTCTGCCTTAGCCAGCCAAAGGTTGATGAAAGTTCCCTGGAACATTTGGTCACACATTTTTAGTAACCTCCTACAAGAGAATCCCAGTTGGGTATGTCATAACAAAATGTCTGGGACAGCCCTCAATGTGGTACTCAGGTTGTGTCTGTTTGGATGGTATTCCTTCCCTGACCAGCTAGCTACCAAGGCAAACACCAACAGTGGGTTATGCCTAACACTGTCTGCTCTTTCCTGTCCTATATCTGAGGCGGACTGCCAACACCTTGTCCTGCAATTGCCTCCCACATCTACTGTGGGGCTTTGAAGCAACAAAGCCACTCCAGCAAAGGTGACCATAAACTTGAAGCCAATACCTTAGAGCAAACACTGCTGATTGACGCTGGTCAAAAATCTCATCAGTGTGGCCCCTAACTTCCCCAAGACCAGTACAACTGAGACTTCTGAGGAAGCCCCTGAGTCAGCCAATGGCAAAACATGGGAGAAAGGGGTGCAACAGGAGATATGGAACCTGAAAATACCCTCGTTAGGCCTTCTAGGTGCTGATGAGGCCTGCCAGAATTGATTTTCTCAAGAGCCACTTTTGGGAGATGTATCAATTACTGTGCGATGAAGAGCCCTATGAGAGGAAACCACAAATCAAATTTTCATTACCAGATTGAAGTGAGAAGTACCATGGGTAAAATCCATCACTACTGATTGTTTTTAAAGACGGGGCAGGGATAAATGAGCACTTGCTCCCTTCCTGAACTCTTCCTGCCCCTGGTCCCACACACAATGAGTTCCTTCTTCTCCATTTTCCTCAGACACAACTTATTGGACATGTAACTGGTGGTGGGCATGGAGTGGGTCTTGTAGGTCTCTGGATATCCCCATTCCCTCTACAACAGTCAGTTTTAGGACCCTCTTGAAGACACTGTCCTGGGTAAGTCCCAAAATTGAATGGGGGGAGAATATGTGGGGAGTGGCTACTGTCAGCAGGTGGCTGAACTATGACTCATGATTTTTAGTCAATGTTCTCAGGGCAGGAGACTAGACTTCCTGCTAGTCTCCCAAAAGGGAACAACCTGTAGCTCCCCAACAGATATGCAACATGTGGAGAACACGCTCTCCCTGACCTCACCTAGGCCACACAGGTGGGACTGTCACTCCCCCTTCCACACGGCTCCTCACGTGTTTGCATTTGTGTGGCTCTCCTGTTCCAAGGCTGCTCGCTGCTCTTAATGTTCACTCTAACTTAATTCTCCTTGAAAAACATCATGTGGGCAGAGGAAGCACAAGAACGATTGCCAACTCCACTTCGCAAACACACAGAGTATACTCAAAAAGCCAGGGAGCAGATCCACTGGAAATGCCTTTGAAAAGTTTGAAACAGTGAGCAGATAGAGGCAGCGGGTGATGCAAGGACAAGGTGATGTGAAGGTAATGAGTCCTGTCCCCTATGGCCTTCTTGCCAGTCTCAGTTCAGCCTCATCATTTCGCCCGGGGTTTCACTGAGAGCCTCTTGTGTCTCCAGCATGTGCATACAGTAAGCAGGCAAATCTGGTCATGTTACTTACCTGCTTAAAACCCTTCAAACCTTCCCTTAATTTCAGCTCCACAATGCAGAGTCCAAGCTCTGAGATCTGGCCTCTATCAGCCTGGCTAGACTAAGCTTCCTCTCCCCATGACTTTACTTTGGTCAGCCTAAACGGCATGAGGCATCCCAAGCTGCACTCACTCCTGTTCTCACTCACCTTTGTCCATGATGCTTCTGGCATATCTGTCCCACCATCATCACCTGAAAACTCTCTACCCATCATCCAAGATTCTACTCCAGCATCACCTGCTCCTGGAAACCTCCTCTGATCGACACTCCCTCCCACCTGGCTTCTGAACCTCTTGGCATCCCTGGTACTCCATCTATGAAGCCAGAAGAGAGCAGCATTATGGCACTCCCTAGCGTAGTGGTTACGAATCGGGCTGTGAACTGCAAAGTCAGCAGTTTGAAACTACCAACTGTCCCGCAGGAGAAAAATGTGGTTTTCTGCTCCCATAAAGATTTACAGCCTTGGAAACCCTGTACAGGGTCACTATGAGTGGGAACCGACTCCATGGCACATAACAACAACAGCAACAACACTAAACTACTTTATAGTGCCCTCACATCTTCCTCTTGCTTACAGCAACAAAGCTTGCGTAACACTTGGCATGTAGTCTGTTAACATGCTTGGCTAATAATCAAAAGGTTAGAGTCACCTTGTAAAACACACCTGGTTATCTACTTCTCAAAAATCACTCATTGAAACCCTATGGATCACAGCTCTCCTCTGTAACGCATGGGTCACCATGAGTAGGAGTTGACTTTGTGGACACTGGACCTACGACACCTACTAAACCATTTGCAATACAGCAGTTGTGTCTCTTTTGCAGTTGTGGGAGGGACTAGATGCAATAACTTCACTGTAGTAGGCATACCTCAACATGCCTCACATACCACTGAACCCCTAGAAATTTACTGCGGTGGAAGGCACCTGAATTTTTCTAGACTACGTTCCTTCCCTTGAACATGCAGATGTTCTGCCAATAATTTAGAGTCATTGATACTTCTTCCTTACTAGGTCCAATCAGATTCATTGCTACTTCTTTCTTACTAGGTCCCTACCACAAGACATCACCTGGTCACCAAGACCAGTGTGATATCTTGTGGTAGGGAAAGGTTATCAAGGTCCCTGCAGACTAAATTATGACATAGTACTGGAGAGTTGGTGTACCTCTGAGGTAGGACTGTGGAAGTGTATTGTTGGTCTTACCAGCTAAAGGCAAACTGCTCCTGGTGATCTTGCTGTCTAACCTAGCTTACATAAAATAGCAATCACAGCAGTCTTCAAGGAGGTTGGGGCTCCATTCGCAGATTTTCTCCTCACTGTTGTGGTAAAACGTGTATATTGGCACTACGCACTCCATGTGTAGGCTTATGGGTCTATCCTGATAAATCCACTCTAGCATGTCAATTCCTGAAGCCTTTGGATTCCTTCCTCTACAGAGTACCAAGGCAGGTCTGGTACACCAATGATGTGTTATAGGCCACCACACAATCCATGCTTCATTGAAGCAACAACAACAAAATAACACCTGTTAGATCCTCTTTTTACCTCTCAAGCTGAAACAGTGACTGAAGAGTGTGTGCTAGTGAGCTCTTATCAATTAACTCATACTGATTCAACCTGTGTTCCTTGCACCATTATCCCACATCCTTAATAGTCATTCCCACACATATTTACCAGGTTTCTGTTCATATATATTAGAAAAATCAAGCTGCTCTTTTGGAGTAAAGCATGTTTCTTCCTGGGCCACAATTTTTACTTAATCTTTTGGAGCTTGCTGGGACTTAAGTCTAGTTATAGGTCTAGAAACAATAATTGGTGAAGGTGTTGCCCAGGAATCTTCCGAAATGTCTTGCAAGGCATCTACCTTAGGGGAAGTCCCAGACAATGCCCTAGACATCATTATAGCAGGTATTATGAGTTGGGTTAATCTCATCAAGTGTGATCAGAGGGGAAAAAACTTTTACTGATAATGGATCAACAGGCAAAGTTGGAGTAATCTCTTCAAATGGGAAGGGTGATACTGTTGGCAAGAGTGATTTGACAAAATTTAGGGGTCTCAGTGTCACTAGCTTTTTTAATTATCTGCCCATATGTCCTTATCCTAAGTTCCAGGATCCCATTTCTTCCCAATCAATGCCCTCACTTTAACATCAGACACCATTCAAGAGTAGCGATTCAGTTGGTGTTATAATTCAGTTACTCTTACAATAAGACTCTGGGTTTGGGTTTTGGCAGCATCAGCTCGGTTACTACAAGAAATAAGGCTTTCTTTCAGAGCACAAATGGAAAGTTGGAGATTTTTTAATGACTTCCTGGTATGGCAATGGACTGCTAACCACAAGTTCAGTGGTTCAAACCCACCAGCTGCTCCTTGGAAAACCTATACAGGGTCACTTATGAGTTACAACCAACTCCAAGGCACTTAACAAGAATAACAACAACAGTATGTGTGGCTTGAGTTGTAACTCCGAAGCCCTGAGCTGGTCTCTTTCCTTTACTGCTTGGTCTATTGTCGGTAGGACCAACCAGTCAGCATTCCTATACTTCTCATCCTGACAAAATTGCAGAAAAGTATAAAACACACAATCATTAGAGTCTTTTTTATCACTAATACTTGATCTACAGTTGATGATATTTTGTGTATTAACAGTGCCACCTCATGCCATAGACTAGCAGTATCCTCTTTACTAATCGCATAGTTATCAGTACTATTAAAACTAGTCAGACTTGAGAACCAATTTAGAAAATCCATCCTTATAAATTTATTTCTCTAGAAGTATTCTTGGTACAAAAATGGTTTAGAGTGGGTTCTCTAGGGAAGGAAATCAGTGAAGTCTATATATGTATATATAAGGAGAAGTCTATCTCAAGTAAATTCCTCACAGAGTTGTACAGGTGGTTAGTCACAAGTCCATGGATTAGATGGCAGGCTGGAGTCCTCTGACTCACATAGTTGCAGGACTGATGAACCAAGATCAGCAGGAGAGACAGCAGGCAGACAGCCATGACCAGTAGGTAAAAAGGTAGGCTGCTGACCACTCCCAGGATTGGCAGATAATAGAGCAGGCCACTGACTCAAGTCTAAAGAACCAGAGGTTGGTGAATGTGCCAGATGCAAGATCCAGACTTAGCAGAGAGGAAGCAAGCTTTGCCTGAGTGTCCAATATATTGGAAGCAGGCCACACCTCGAGGAAGCATCCTTTCAATTGACTGCTCATAGCAGACCTCAACATAGAGTTAATTTCAATTTCATTAACTCTATCTCATTATGGGGACAATCAGAGCTCAATTGAAATGGTTGAACATCAACCATTTCTCTTGGGCACAGTGACTCTGAGTATTCCATCAATCATCTTTTGATGCTATCTACATCATTCAATATTTTGTCCACAGAATCTTTCAATATTTCAAGTGTCCAACCATTTCAAGAGGTAGCATACGATCAAGTCAATGAAACTTAAGGAAGAAGATGGAATACAAATTGAAAATGTTCAACAAACTGATGAAGCACTGCAGGCACTCACTCATTTATGTCAAGAAATTTGAAAGACAACTACCTGGCCATCTGACTGGAAAAGATCCATTTTTGTGCCCATTCCAAAGAGAGGTGAGCCAACAGGATGCAGAAATCATTGGACAGTGTCATTGATACTGCATGCAAGTAAAATTTTTCAAAAGAAAATACAGACACTGCTGCAAACACACTGACAGAGAACTTCCAGAAGTTCAAGCTGGATTCAGAAGCAGACTTGGAACAAGGGATATCACTACTGACGTTAGATGGATCTTGGCTGAAAGCAGAGAATACAAGAAAGATGCTTACCTGTGCTTTACTGACTACACAAAGGCTTTTGATTGTGTGGATCATGACAAGCTATGAACAACCTGTGGAAAATGAGCATTCCAGAACATGTAATTGTTCTTATGAGGAACCTGTACATGGACCAAAAGGCAGTTATGCAAACAGAACAAAGGAACACCAAATGGTTTCAAATTAGGAAAGGTGTGCACTAGGACTGTATTCTTCACTATACTTACTCAGTCTGTATGCTGAGCAAATAATCCGAGAAGCTGAATTATATGAAGAAAAACATAGCATCAGGATTGGAAGAAGACTTATTAACAATCTGCACTATGCAGATGATACAACCTTGCTTGCTGAAAGCAAAGAGGACTTAAAATACTGACTGATCAAGATCAAAGACCATGGCCTTCAGTATGGCTTGCATCTCAATGTAAAGAAAACAAAAATCTTCACAACTGGATCAATAAACATCATGATAAATGGAGAAAAGATTGAAGTTGTCAAAGACTTCATTTTGCTCGGCTCATGGAAGCAGTAGCCAAGAAATCAAACTACGTATTGCATTAGGCAAATCTGCTGCACAAGACCTCTTTTAAAGTGTTGAAAAGCAAAGATGTCAGTTTGAGGAGTAAGGTGTGCCTGGCCCAAGCCATGGTGTTTTCAATGATCTCATACGTATGTGAAAGTTATACAGTGAATAAGGAAGACCATAGAAGAACTGATACATTTGAGTTATGGTGCTGGAGGAGAATACTCAAAGTACCATAGACTGCCAAAAGAACAACTAGATAACTGTTGGAAGAAGTACAGCCAGAGTGCTCCTTGGAAGCCAGGATGGCCACACTTCATCTCTCATACTTCAGATATATTATCAGGAGGGACCAGTCTCTGGAGAAGGATATCATGTTTGGTAAATTGGAGGGTCAGAGAAAAAGAGAAAGACCACCAACTAGATTGATTAGCACAGTGGTGGCAGCAATGGGCTCAGGTTTAGCAATGATTGTGAGGTTGGCTTGGAACCAGGTAGTGTTTTGTTCTGCTGTGCATAGGGTTGCTATGAGTTGGTGCTGACTCAGTGGCACCTAACAACAGCAACAAAAGAGTCCCACTGTGGTAGAAATACTGATGGAAATAGCAAGCTTCCTTTAAAAAGAAACCTGCCAAAATCATTGATTAAAACTTGGAATAATAAGCTCAAGATGGCCTCTTCTTTTTGAGCTTACCTGTTCACTGCTGGAATTTCAATTTAACATGACCTCTATTTTCCCCACCATCCACCCCTCCAAAACTATAGAGGGTCGCTATGAGTTGGAACCATCTTGACCACACTTAACAACAATATATTTTTTCGTAAAGGAGCCCTGGTGGCACCGTGGTTCAGCACTCAGTTGCTAACTGAAGGCTGGTAGTTCAGACCCACCAGCTGCTCCTCTGGAGAAAGATTGGCAGTCTGTCCTGTGAAGATTATGGTCTGGGAAACCCTATGGAGCAGTTTGTCCTATGGGGGTCTTCTGGGACCTCTGGGTTGCTATGGGCCAGAATGGACTCAATAGCAACAGGCTTGGTTTGGTTTGGTGTATTTTTGTGAGTATTGATCACTCATCTAAATGCTTGATGACCAGGGCCATTGTTCTCTGTAATGACAGTTATAGCAGGAGGAGGGCTGGGCTGGAAGCTGAGAACTGGGCTCTGTGAACGAAGCAGCACTAATTCCCTATGTGATCTTGAGCAAGTTATTTGATCTTCAGGTTCCTCATTTATAAAACAAGGGAATAAACACTCTCAAAGATGGTTTTCTTCCAGCACAAACATCATGTGGTTCCAATTCCCTTGTGGATGATGACATTAGTCTTATGGTAATGGCTGAGTTTATTACTTTTGTTTCCTTAGAAATAGATCATTATTTTGGGAGAAAGTACCTTGAAGTATCCAATTCCATAAAACTAAAATTAAGTAACTAATATATGCACCATAAAGCACTAGACACAGAAAGGCTAGAAAAGGAAGAGAGATGGCCTATACTGGTCAAATTAATGAGGCAAATAATTATACATCTAATCATGATTCAGGACAGAATGAAATAAGTGCTGTGGTACAAAACCGCAAAGGACAGAACTTGAAGTGTTTTTTAAAAAAAGACTATCCATAATAATTAGGAAAGTTATTTTCATCAAAGATGGAGGAATACTGAACAAGGAATCAAACTTGGTTTCTAGTCCTGGGCTTACCATATAATGAATAAATCATCTAAGTCATCTACCTTTTCAAGCTTAAATTTTCCCATTTGTAAAATAGGAATCATATACAACTGACCCCACATACTAGGCAATCACACTAGGCGGCTCAAAGAAGACAATCAAATGCTGCATGATGTAAACTGTACAAAACCATGAAGGATATGCATGATTGCCAAATGATCCTGTGTTCCTACAGATTCTGATCTAATAATCTAATGCTGTTGTTGTTGTTGTTGTTGTTAGGGGCCACCATGCTGGGTCCCACCCCTAGTAATCCAATGCACAACAGCAGGACACACTGCCTAATCCAGCACCACTGAGAAGAACAGAGTCTAGATGTGAAATTTACAGCTAGTAGGATCCCATACATAGTGGCTTCTTTTTCCCTTTTACTACTTTTTAAATCCACCCCCATCCTGATTTACTTATTGGATAAAAATATATGCTTAGTTTAAAAATTAAATAGTATGGTTGTTGTTGTTGAGTACGTGGAGTCAGTTCTGACTCATAGCGACCCTGTACAGGGTTTCTGAGGCTGTAAATCTTTACGGGAGCAGAAAGCCTCATCTTTCTCCCACGGAACAACTGGTAGTTTCGAACTGCCGACCTTGAAGTTAGCAGCCTGATTCGTAACCGCTATGCTGCCAGAGCTCTTTAACCTAAAACACCCTAACAACACCTAAAAACAACAACATCTTTGTGTCCTTCCCGGAATAAACAAAAATCACACTTTCAAATGTACTTGTATGTTCCTGTGTCTGTCCCCTATGTCTACAGCTATACCCATACCTTCTTCTCTAGGTATCCATTGTTGTTGTTGTTGTTAAGTGCCGCTGAGTCAGTTCTGACTCATAGTGACACTGTATAGGGTTTCCGAGGAGCGGCTGATGAGCTTGAACCACCAACGTTGCAGTTCAAATCAACCTTGCAGTCCAGCGCATTAACCTGAAGCACCACACCAGGACCCCCAGGTATCCATTACTGGAGAATACAGATCTTATTTCAAATCACCTAAGTTTAAGGCAATATAGTTTTACATTACTGAAATCTGACATTGCTTTTAGTGGTGATAATTAAATAATATGCTTTACTATTTGGAAAGATAAGACAAAAGATAAGAAAGTTATTTAATACCTATGGTAGCCACATCCTGAACTCAGGAGTAGAGGGTTAAACACTGTGTTGTTCGTTAGTTAAACAAGAGAAAAAAGTTAGCAGTTTAAAGGACTGATAGGCAGATTTGTGATTCTCTAGATTTATGACTGAATAAATTGAAGCAAGAAACCAGATAATATTTTGATGCCTCTTGTTCTCAAAATGCATTTCAGGTTTACTTTCAAAGAGTGCTCATAAGAAAAAGGGTTTCTCTGTGTTCACAAAGTCACTGAATGATTTCTAAGTAATGAAAGTACGCATCAAAAATTAGAAACAGGACCTTGAGCTTTGTATTAACCACCAGTTGCTGTCCAGTTGACTTATGGTAACCCCACGTGTCTCAGAATAGAACTCTGCACCACAGGGTTTTCAATGGCTGATTCTGAGAAAACAGATCGCCATCACCATTCTTCCAAGGTGCCTCTGTTGTTGTTGTTAAGCACCGTTGAGTCGATTCCAACCCATCGCGGCCCTGTAGTCAGTTTCCACGGAGCAGCTGGTGAGCTTGATTATGAATTGAGTGAAAGTAAATAAAGCAGTATTTTAATAAAATTAGGATTTTTCATTTTCATTCCCTATCACCCTTTATCCAGAGTCCCAACAAATGGTTGGGGTTTTGTTGTTGGTTTTTTAACCTTTCATTCCCATTTAGCTAAAGAAAATAGTCTAGAAAAATAGGCAGTCATTCAGGCCACAGCTTATCCAGAACTATTTACCAGGATATAGTCTTACACTGCAAAAAAAATGTCTCTCTCTTTGCTGTATATTCTAATGTTCTTCTTTCTGTCATCTTGATGGCTTTATTACAAAGCAGATGGGTCGCTAAAGCTCTCTGCAAGTGCTACACTGATGGTATTGGAATACTATTAACAATTGGTCCGCTCTAAGCAGTTCATTATAGCTACTCCATTCCTTCGTACTATTCACCTTCTCTTCCTAAATGGTTACTGTAATCATCTTCCAATTCTCCTCTTGCAAATAAAATCTTTTCAGAGTTCTGAACTTCACCATGTCTTTCGTTTCCTTTGAAGAAATGCTAATATTTTACTGTTCTGAATCCTTTTAAAAAAAAATCTGGATGCTTGGTTAAAGCCCACAGCACACAGAAGGCAACATCCCCTTCTCTCCGTCAACTACAGGAATTTGCTTGGCTAACTTTGTCTCAGCTCCCGTGGCCCTCACAGAAGGCATTGATACTTTGCAGCATATTTTCTCTTATTAGCAGGCAAGATGGTCTCAAAACGACTGGGAAAAATCGTAACAGAAATCTAGAAAATGGCTCTGAGAAGTTACCTCTTTAGAAAATCCAGCTGAGTGATAATTATAAGAAATTTGGGGTTGTGCCCAAGTGAATCATGCTGGAGGAATTCCTTGACTTCATTGCAGGCTCAAGAGGAGTTTTCAGACGTCAGGGTCCATAAATTCTTATGGCTGGTGGGGCTTTCTAGTGATTCCACCTTCAAAACTCATCTGGAAGGGTTCGTTCTCTGGGAGAATAGAAAACCTGCTCTTCAGAACTAATTAAGTCATTTATCATACCTTCCCCCAAGGGATCAGTCACAATCTAGAAGAACCTAGAAGAGTCACAGAATGGTTCCTTGAAGGGCAGTTATTAAAACCTAATTGGAAGGTTTCTGTTTCTAGCAATGTGGTGGACTAGTTCCATATATAGACTTTTTAATGTGTGAAACACTGTAAAATTAAAAGCAAAATCACCAGGGTAAAGTATTGTGGGATACACGATAGAATCCCAGGCATAGGATGATCTGCAGAAGTTGGTGGACCATTTCTAAAGGGACAGGCTAAGATGGGCTACACCTTCTTTTCCTTGCCCCCGGAAGCTACACACTTGAAAAAGGAACCTATGGTTTCCTGGGCAGATAGCAATTTCTAAGAGAGAACAACCCTGATGTTTCTAGGAAAATGGGTACTGGAATAAACATCCAGAAAAATTCCATCGAGGCTATGCTAAGCTGATGGAGGAGGACTCCAACAATCCTGTGCCCAACCTCTGAAAGCTTAGCATATACATTTTTCTCATGTACATGAAAGTCAAAAAAAGTTAGTGAAAATCAAAGAAAAGTCACTCTGAGTGTTGGAGCCAGGTAGAAGGAAAACTACATGTGACTGTTGGACACAAGGACACACAGATAGGCACATGGCTTCAAAAAGCCAGAAAGGACCAAAAAGCTTCTCTTGAAACATTAGATTCAAGAAGAGTCAGCTGGCAAAGTCACCCTAACTCTTGAGCCTCGATACATCATTCAGGTTCCAGAATAAAAATTGTTTTTTAAATTAAAAGACAGAAAACTAAGCCTTAATTGTAGGTGTGAAATCTTAATTTCCATATAGAAATGCTGGGAGCTGACAATGAATGAGAGAATACTTACCCAACTAAAATGGACAGGTTTTGTTTTGTTTTGTGGAAATGCATTCATCCCAACTTCCTCCTTTCCATCTACAACCAGGATACTATTTTGGAAGTGGATGGAGAAAGGTCTCCCCTAACAGTGTCTCAGACAAAAAGAGCAAACTTGCTTCTACCTCCTTGTAGCAGTAGTGAATTTGAAGTAATCTTCCCAGTCATCAGAACAAAGAAAGCTGGAGGAAATATTATCGAAAACTTCCAAAAAGCACTGAAGCACTAACAAACTAGGGAAAGATGTCAGGTTAAAGGTCTGAGAAAAGTAATAGATACAGAGATATAGGTCTGAGGATTAGGGCCACTTGTTGATTCAAAAGAGGCAGCTGGGAGGCGGGGCAACAGTTCTGACAACTTCAGGAGGCCAGGCATCAGAGCTCCCTAGGGTTAAGGTCCTGTTAAACCACTTCACATTTAGGATTGGCATTCCAAAGAGCTAGGCCCTAGAAGTAAAAGAAAGCAAAAAATAAACTAGTCTGGCATTGTGTCATCTGAGTGGCCTAGAAGTCTCAAGCTTCCAAATTGCATAAATGTTATTCACTATCACTGTTATCCCAAAAGGCCTGCAGAAACTAATTAAAATCCTCGCTAGAACTCTCGTCATCTTTATGAGCATCATCCTAGGCCTCAAATTATTGTATTTCATCAAATCTAATTAAACGGTGAACTATCAATTTGTATACCAGTGAAAAAGAAAAGAATGCTACCAGCTGTAAACACAAGACTCCATCAACTGTCAAACACATTCTGATCTCTGAGATTAAAATATAAAACACATACTTCTTAAAGTTGATGAAACATGGTATTCACATGAATAATTTTCAAGTATGATATGCAGCACACATTCAAAGATAAATATGAGCTAGCATGAGAATCCGAATAAACTACAGACAGAATAAATAGATTCATAGGTATTCCAGACATAAAAATGTGTCATCATATTGGTTTCAACTCATAGCAACCCTGTATAGGGTTTCTGAAGCTTTACATAATCACAGGAGCAACATAAAAATAACCAGACTTTAAACATGAAACAACTATGTTTACTATGCTCAGGGAAATAAATCTGGATTTAATTTTTTTCCAACAGGGAACCAGAAACTAAAGTAACATTACAGATTTGAAAAAGAACTAGAAAGCCTAGATCTGATATTTAATCATTGAAACTGAAAACTCAAAGGATGAATTTAATAGCAGATTAGATTCTGCTGAAGAGACAAATTGTGATTTAGAACATAGGTCAGAAGTAACTATTCAGACTATAACCTGGAGAGATAAAAAAGGATGGAAATTACAGAACAGGGGATCAGAAATATAAGAGACACAGTAAGAAAACTTAAGACAATAAAATTACCTTATACCACAAAATTCTCCCAAGAATAGGCAACAGAATTCATTAAAAGTTGCTAATATTCTTAAGCCAAGCTCCCTTAACCAACTACACACCTGAGGCAAATCACTTTGGCAAAGATCCAGCGGTAGGCTAAGAGTGGTTAAGTGTACAAGAATAAGGCTATATTACTTTCTGTGCATCATTCTACCATATGGAAAATGAAATTGAAACAGTACCAACTTCACAGGTGGTTATGAACATCAGAAACGAATACCTATGAAGCCGGCAGCTCCACTACTGTAAATAAAAATGGTGTTGCCTGAAAACATGGCACTGGAAGTATTAGAATCATGGAATATTAAGTAGATGAAATTCTTCATCAAATGATCATTATACCTTTGAGACTATAGGTATATTCTTTTTCCTGTTGACAAAAAAATGGGCTTTCTACATAAAGAACCATTTTTTAAAAACCAAATGGAAAACGAGATCATTCACAAAAATTGCAAATAGTAATTCTACAGCAAAATGATAAGTCACATAGGTAACCAAAATGCAAATGAAAGCAACAATAGCATATTTATTACCTTATCAAAGTAGTAATTACAAAAATTAAATACCCTGTACACAAATGTTCATTGCAACACTGTTCACAATAGCCCAAAGCTGGAAACAACCTATACACTCATCAACAGAATACATAAAGTATGGCGCATACATACAATGGAATACTACTCAACAAGTAGACGAGATGAAGTCTTGATACACGCTACAGTTCGGGTGGAACTTAAAGACATCATGCTGAGCAAAATCAGCCAACTACAAGAGGACAAGTATTCTATGATCTCACGTATATAAAAACACAAGAAAAGGTAAATGTATAGAGACCAAGGTTTATTAGTGGTGTGGTGCTGTGGGTTAATGCACCAGACTGCAAAGCCGTTTGAACTGCAGGGTTGGCAGTTCAAACTCATCAGCCACTCCTCAGAAACCCTATACAGGGTTGTTATGGGTCAGAACCAACTTGATGGCACCTAACAACAACAGGGGTAGGAGGGAGGGGGGAAAGAGGATTTAAGGGTGATAGAAAAATCACATTGATTAAAAGTAGGATTGCACAGCCAGTTAATGTAATCTGTCAATAAATTGTACATCTATAACAAGTTGAATTGGCAAGAATTCTGTGATTGGAGGTAAATAATGATGTATGCACAACCTTGGAACAACAGGGTTCTGGGATACAGGGATTGAGACATGATTGGAATGGGCAAAAGGGGGGAAATAATGTTAAGATGCTTGGCTGTCTTATGAATCTTGGTTTCTCTGGTATACCATTATAAAATAGACACGAGGGGGAGAGAAAGGAATAGCCAGAAATATCACCATAGAAAGCTTGTAAGTCCATCTTCTGCCTATAACTGATT
>NW_006408539.1:1907377-1946269 GCF_000296735.1 Chrysochloris asiatica | reverse complement strand
GGGGGGTGGGGCGGAGAAATGAACTGCTTATGGACAATCAAACTCCTCATGGGATTTGGCTCCTTAGCTTGGAGGTTTAAGTCATAGTTTCATGGGACATCCCAGTCAGTTGACCTTATGATGTGTTTACTGTTTCTGTTATAACTCCTAGTTCATTATGTGAAGTCTGGGGTCTTAAAAGCTTGCAAATGACCATCCAAGGCACAAGCATTGCTCTCTATTCACCTGGATCAATAGAAGAAGAAAGAGAGTCAGGAATAGGAGGGTGCGGAATGCGGGGCTAATTGCCTCTGTGAACAGCTGCCTTCTTTGCCATGAGATCATTAGAACTGATGGTGTCCAGCTACCATGACTAGACAGTTAAATAAAAGATTCCATCGAAGAATCCTGATCAGCAAGATGGGGGAAATGCAGAACAGAATTTCAAATTCTCAAGGAGGGTGGAGAAACCTCTGAAACTGTTGGGCTGAGATAATCTTTCAACTTTAAGCCAAAAATATCCCCTGAAGTATCTTAAAACCGAATGCTGGTTTAGCATAACTAGTAAAAAAAATAGTATCAGCCTTGAACATTATCCTATTTCATATGGGATCAAAAGGAAACCAAGTTGAATTACGCATTGGGCTGCTAAGGGTCACCAGCTGCTCCGTGGAAGATGAAGGTTTCTGCTCCCAAGAAGGTTTACAGTCTCGGAAATCCTATATAGATAGGGTCACTAGGAGTTGGAATCAACTCAACAGCACACCACCACCATATGGGATCAAATTGACAGCAGTAATGCAAAGATTAGAGAGGAACCTTATAGGCTACAAGACTGAACACAGGAATCTCAAAAAAAAAAAGATGTCAAATTATAAATGATAACTAGAAAGTAAAAAGAAGGAATAATGGATGTATTTATAGAAATTCCAAAAAGAGAGCAAATCACTATTAAGACAGAAAAGATTATGTTTTAAACTTGGGAATATAATAAGCGAAAAATCCAAGGACAGAAAAATATATTTTGCAAATGGTAACCAGAAGAGCAGGAGTGGCGATACTAATTTCTGATCAATAGACTTAAAGGCAAAACCAAAACAAAACAAAAACACGCCAAAGAGAAACGGCAGAACATTACATAATGATTAAAGGGTCAATTCAATATGAGGGCATGGCCATCATAAGCATCTACATACACCGTGAAACAGCCCCAAAATACATGAAAAGACCCCTCTGAAATCATAGTGAGAGACTTTTATATACCAGTTTTGATGAAGGACAGAACAACCAGAAAGAAACTCAACAAAGACAGAAGAGCTTTCGGGAGCAGTGAGTTGATGTAAATAATGGAGGAACAAGTCAGAAATGGAAGTGAGAATGATGGCACAAATCAAAGAACGCCATCCATGTCACGAAACTGAACATGTAGAAAATGTTGAACTGGTGTGTTTTGCTGTGCATATTGTCAACAACAGAACGTATTTAGAATAATAATAATAAAATGCCCTGAGCTATCAGTGATGAGGGAGTGCTGTGGCTCCATAGGATAAGCACTGGACTATGAACCACAAGGTCTGCAGTTCAAGCCCGCCAGCCACTCCTTGGGAGAAAGATAAGGCTTTCTGCTTCCGCAAAGATGTAAAATCTCAGAAACATTATACAGAGTCTCTGTGAGTTGGAACTGACTTGACGGCACTTAATAACAACAAAACAGTGAGGAGGTGAAGTTTGCTTTTAATTTCACATCACTGACAACCTGTTGGAAAGCTATATGTTAATTTTCACACCTTTCAGAGGAGTAATTTCATTGTCTAGAAATGTATATGAAGAAATGAATTCAAATTGTAGAATAGAGTGTGGCCATACTGTTTTTCTTTACAATGGCGTAACAATGAGAAATTGAGAGCAAAGTTAAAGTCCACTGATAGCAAGGCATTATAAATCAGCACGCTGTTATGAATTACATTGTTGTTGTTAAGTGCCACTGATCAGTTCTGGTCTATAGCGACTCTGTATAGGGTTTCTGAGGAGCGGCTGGTGAGCTTGAACTGTCGATATTGTGGTTCAAACTGACTTTGCAGTCGAACAGACTAACCCACAGCGCCACACCAGGTCTCTATTGAATTACATAGCTATCTAAAATTATGTTTACAATGAGCTTTTGAAGACATGGAAGTTGTTTATGTTACAACATTAACTGAAAAAAGGCAAGATAAAAATTAAAATTACATGGACAGTTCACCTTCAATTGTGTTTAATAAGCACACCAAAATAGAATCCAGGTCAAAGGATCACAGGTGGGATTTTTTTTTTTTTTTCTTTTAGGTAATTTCCATAATGAATATGTGTTACTTTCTTAAATAGGGGGGAAATGCTTGCATTCTATTTTTCACTATAAAGTCATCATAAGAGAGTATTTGGTTTATAAACTAATCTGTTTCCATTTTTACCTGATTGTCTTCGGTTCTACCTCTGTGCACACACACCTTTGGCACAGATGTAATCACAGTTTGAATTAATGATTAGTTCTATCAGGATTAGATGACCTGGAAATATCTATCAAACACACTCTGGTACGGAATGGTATCTCAGCAACAGAGTGGCAAGGGGGACCGACAAACTCCTGGCTCCTAGCCCCAGCCTTGGCGTCATCCTGTGTAATCTTGGCTGCCTAATGTCTCTCAGTCTGTTTCCCAACCTATACCATGGGGCAAAGAGAACAGTTCAGCTCTAATTGTGTGATTTTTATATAGATTTTAAACAAAATTTCCCAACAATCTCAACTCCTGACATTTTATAAACGGTCACATCAGCTGAAATGCATATGGAAGACTCGGTTTTTGTTTTATTTTCAACCCCTCCAAGTAAGTCTTGGAGACTTGGGATCTAGACATGGCGCTGACAGGCAAGTTTCACACAGAGTCAGGTACATGTGTACACTCTCTCTTCTTCATCGAAGCCAGCACAATTTAGATTAAGGAAATGATCCTGAATTAAAGTATTTTTTTAAGTTTTATTATCTTAAGTTTTTAAGTGTTTGAATTACTTGCCAAATAATAATAAGGTCTTTTCACCCTTCCAGACTTGTTTTAATGCAAAGAAAATATCTCATTCCTGATTTAAGCATTCCAAATTAGAAGACTGAGCCAATGGAATCTTTTAATCAACTTCTCAAATACTGTTACAATGACTGGACACGGAGTTTCCCTGGCTTTCTGAAGTAATAACTTGGGCACTGGGAGAAGCTCACTTACAATGCTCAGTGAGCGGCGTCTTTCATTGACTAGTGGAGCTCCCGGATCCTCCTGCTAAATGTGACTCAACTGTGTCCCTCTCATTCAATTCTAGGAAGATGCTGCACTGGAGTTGCTGAGATGTGGAAACTTCTTACTTTTGGGGGCAGATGTTAACAGAAGTACAGGTACCCTGTATTTTGATCCTTTTCTCTATGTAATCAAACTCTTTGAGAAGTTTCTATAAGCCTGCTAGAAAACTCCCTATTCAGACACATATATAATAAATGTCCAGTTTTTCCTCAAAAATTTTCCCAGAAGCAGCTTTACCATGAAGCTGCCTTTGTGAGCCATCCATCAATTTTGACTTATACCAACCCCCACCCCATGTGACAGAGTAGAACTGCCCCATAGGGTTTTCTAGCCTGCGTCCTTGTGGGGCACTGTAGGATACACACTGAAGTGCTAGCCGAAAAAGTCAACAGTTCAAATCCACCAGCTGCTCCTATACAGGGTCGCTATGAGTTGGAACCAACTAGACTACACTTAACGGTAACAATCTTTATAGGAACAGATTGCCAAGGATTTCCAGTGAAGCCAGTTGGTGAGTTTGAACTATCAACCTTTTGGTTAGCAACCATCAACAGGGTTTCTTTTACCATGAAGTTAATGAAGGTTAAACTATGAAGCCTCTTTCTTACCTACTAAAACCTGAGAGGATCTTAGCAATATGTTGGCCTGGTCATTTTGTCTTTTACTTATAGGGGATCCCTCAAGTTACATAAGCATCCAGGCTCACCAAACCTGGACCCACCCCAGTTGCTTCCCTCCTCCACTGCTGTCCACCAGCCACTGCCCACACCCTGTGGGCTGCTGACTATAATTTCCAACAGCCTGCCACCTACACTTCTGGTATATAAATCAGCTACAAACTGGGGGGAAGATTTTTGAGTTTGTTGTTTTTGCTTTTTGCCTCAAATAATATGATAGCCAAATCAGAATATGTGGTCTCATAGAAGGTGTTTATTATTGTGGTTTTAAAATTTATTTATGTGGAAAGTTGCAGTTAAAGAAAGTAGTTACACATTTACTAAGTCACCTTTAAAAGAAAGTAATTACACATTTACTAAGTTGCCATTATTGAAAAGAATCAAGTTACATTAAATAACACCCCTTCATCAACCCTGGTGACACACTGGCTAAGTGTTCAGCTGTGAACTGGAAGGTTGGCAGTTCAAGCCCACCCAGCAGCTCCATGGAAGAAAGACCTGGAAATCTGCTTCTGTAAAGATTGTTGTTGTTGTGAAATGCCCTCAAGTCGGTTCTGACTCATAGAGACCCTGTATAGGACTTCCAAGAAGCAGCTATTGAGTTTGAACCGTGGACCTTGTGGTCCAGTGCTTACCCTACTGCACCACACCAGGACAAACTCTGTCATGAGGGGTCTTTATGAGTCTAAATCGAATCAGCGGCACCCAACAACAACCACTGCCCATAAAACCAAACATTATACAGCATGGGTCTATAATAACCAACACTCTTTAAACCCGTAGATCTCAATCAGGTATAATTTTGTTTCGCAGGGGATATCTGGTACTATGTGGAGAGATTTTTGGTGCTCACAAGTGTGTGTCTATGTGTCCACATGCTAATAAAATCTACTGAGTAGAGACCAAGGATGCTGCAATGACAAGGACAGCCCCTGTGTCAATAATGGACTCCTGGTGTGGTGCACAAAGATAAGTACTGGACCACTAACCAACAAGGTTGGTGGTTCGAACCTACCAGCTGCTCCTTGGAAACCCTATACAGGGTTGCTATAAGTCAAAATCAACTCTTTGACACGTAACAACACATGCCAATAACACCCAGGTTAAGATACCCCATCTTAAAAATAACAGGCACATGAAAGAAGGAGCCCAGGTGGCACTACGGGGTTAAGCGTTGGGCTGCTAACTTCAAGATTGGCAGTTCAAACCCATCAGCCATTCCACAGGGGGAAAGATGAGGCTGTATGCTCCTGTAAAGATTTACAGTCTCTAAAACCCTATATAGGGTCACTATGCATCGGAATTGACTCGATGGCCATGGGTTTATAAGAAAGGAAATAGGCTCTAGTGATGCAGTGATTGAAGTGCTCAGGTGCTAAGAGAAAGGCCAATAGTTCAAACCCACCATTCTCCTTGGGAGAAAGATCTGGAAGTCTGCTTCTGTAAAGACTACACAGCCTTGGAAACCCTAATGGGCATTCGACTCTGTCCTCTCAGATCACTTGGAGTCAGAACTGGAGGCATAGGCAACTAAGCAAGGATTCGTTCTGGGAAGTTATAAACCGCTCATCCTGGGAGCAGAGCATATGAAGACCAAGCTGGCAGGAGGGTCACAGAGAGCTGTCTGGCTTCAGCCATCACATCACCACACCATGACGACAAGCAATGAAGGGCTCAGACTTTTATGGATCATAGGACTGCAAGGATGACTGCCAAGAGTGGCTCCATGAGTAGGTGGTGGCATCATTTCAGGAGCACCAGGAAAGGCAGTTTACCTCTCCAGTGACATTCAACACCCATATCTGTGCTTGAATGTTAGCGGATGTTATGGACTGGATTGTCCCACCAATCTAGCCTAACCTCTATGCCTGTGATTAGCAATCTACTTAGGAACAGGTTGTGCTTGTTATGTTATTGAGACAGGATTCGTGCAGAGTGCATCTTAAGTTAATCTCTTTTGAGATATAAAAGAGATTAAACAAGCAAGTGAAAGAAGCAGAGATGGGGAAGATTAATGCTAAACCACCTGGAGACTGTCAAGGAAGCAGTAGCTGAAGAGACAAGAACCTTCCCCCCGGAGCTGACAGAGAAGGAAAGCCTTCTTTTAGAGCAGGGGCAGGGCACCTTTTATCTGCCTAGGGTCATTTACATATTTACAGTATCATTCACAGATCATGCCAAATTATTAACTTAAAAATTAGCCTGCTATATATATAATGTGATGGCTGGAACTGTGGTTGCCTTGGCAGAGCCAGATCAAATGATTCTGAGGACCTTATACAGAGTCCTGGTATGGCACTGTGGGTTAATGCACTGGACTGCAAGGTCACCAGCTGCTCCTTGGAAACCTTATACTATAGGGTCGGAACCGACTCGACAGTACTTAACAACAACAACATACAGCTCACAGCCCAGACGTTCCCCACCCCTGCTCTACAGCTTGGGCCCTGAATTTGGACTTCTAGCCTCTTGGTGTGGCACCGTGGGCTAATGCATCAGACTGCAGTCATTTGAATTGCAAAGTTGGTGGTTCAAGCTCACCAGCTGCTCCTTGGAAACCCTATACAAGGTCGCTATGGGTCGGAGTTGACTCGACGGCACTTACCAACAACTATAAGAAAATAAATGTGTTTGTTAAAGTCACCCAGTTGTGGTGTTTCTGTTCCAGCAGCACTGGAGAACTGAGGCAGTGAGCAAAGCCTTTTGCCCCAAAATGAGGTTTAGTGTTCAAAGACCCCAAAAGAGAGAACACAATGACCTACATTCATATGCAACAGAGTGACTGGTGACAGAGCTGCTTGTCCCCTGAGACCAATTTTGATGCAGTGAAAGGCTCTGAGTAGCAGCAAGTGGTGGAGGAGGAGAAAGGAAGGCCCTGAAAAGGTTGGGAAAGGGTGGAGACATGGGTACAAAGCACAGTAGCCGAAATGTCACCTGCTCTGCAGACTTTATGCCTGAACCTTCAGGAAGAGAAAGAGATGCCAATTTCTTGGCCTAGTCAAAGTTCAGCTCAGGTGAAAAACCTGCAGGAATGCTGGAAAGAATGGAAGAGATGCAATGCTACCCCTGCAGCAGGAACCGAAAACAAGGGTCCTCATGGGTTATGCAATGGCAGTGAGCCCCTCAGTGTGGTGTGTCTACATGTGGCAGACCTGGACACACACAGTAAAATGTTCACTCAACATTTCTTTGTTGAATGAATGGAAACCATTCCAGATAGCTACTTCTCATGTTCCGAAATCTCTCTAGAGATTATCTGTTTTCCTTGGCACCTGTGCTTACATCATTCCCCTCAATTTGGGAGGGCAGTGCCTTTGTGCTCTTATCCTATCTGAATCCCATGCTATCTGGGAAGGCCAGTTAATGTCCTGTCTGTAAATTCCTAACTTTGGCATTCATTCGTTTATTTGTTTGTTTAGTTTTTGCTTTTTGTGTAAACAAAATATTTTTATCATTTTGTCCTTTGTTTCCTCCATTGGTTTCTCTCCCTTCTTTTTAAAAACACTGAGTGCTAACCAGAATTCTTATTTATCTGTTTAATTTTGGGTTCACACCAAAAATAATATAGCGGTGTCTAAAAAGAACTTGGAATCCTGGTGTGGTGCCGTGAGCTAATACATCAGACTGCAAAGTCGTTTGAACTGCAAGGTTGGTGGTTCAAGCTCACCAGCTGCTCCTTGGAAACCCTATACAGGGTTGCTATGGGTCGGAATTGACTCAATGGCACTTAACAACAACAACAACAAAGAGAACTTACAGGAGCTCTGGTAGCATAGTGGTTACGGAGTCAGGCTGCTAATCTCATGATCAGCAGTTCAAAACTACTAGCGGTTCCATGTAAGAAAGCTGAGGCTTTCTGCTCATGTGAAGATTTACAGCATCCTGGTGTGGCGCTGTGGGTTAATGTGCTAGACTGCAGAGTCGGTTTGAACTGCAAGGTTGGTGGTTCAAGCTCACCAGTCACTCCTTGGAAACCCTCTATAGAGTCACTATGGGTCGGAATCAACTCAATGGCACATAACAACAACAAATCTCATACAGGGCCGCTATGAGTCAGAATAGACTCCACAGCCCATAACCGCCACCACCAAAAATAACTTAAAGGGAAAATCAGCAATAATTTGGGAAGAAAAAAATCATTATACCAGGAAGCTAGGATAAAGTGGTCACCAGGGATTTCTGGAAGCCAAGGTAGAAAGATAAAACACACAGCTCATAGCGAGTTCTCCCTTCTAATAAAAGCGAAACCACTGTCTTAGCTCGTTAGTACTGCTCTAACAAAATGCCACAAGTGGGTGGTTTTAACAAAAACAAATTTATTTGCTCACTGTTGTTGTTGTTAAGTGCCATCAAGTTGGTTCTGACCAATAGTGACACTGTATAGGGTTTTGGAGGTTGTAAATCTTTGCGGAGCAGAAAGCCTCCTTTTCACAGTTTAGGAGACTAGAAGAACAAATTCAGGGTCCAGGCTCTCAGGGAAGTTTCTGTGGGTCTGAAGGAAGGTCCTTGTCTCTTCAGCTTCAGCTTTTGTTTCCTTGGAGGTCTCCATTGCAGCTTAGCCTCTCTCTTCCCCATCTCTGCTTCTTTCATTTGCTTGCTTAATCTCTTTTATATCTCAAAAGAGATTGATTTAACACACATTCTACACTGACCCTCTCTCACTAATATAACAAAAACAACCCATTCTCAAATGGGATTATAAGAGGACTTAACATTTTTTAACAAGATGTTAAAGTGTATATTTGGGGTGGAAATACAAATTCTCAACAGGGAGTCAAACCAGATCAAACAGGTTCCAAGCCCTCGATTATAACTACGAACATAGATGTTAGGATTTACAACTCAAGAGTTTGGTTTTTTTTCAGGTTTTTTTTTTAGGTGGGGGTGGGGGTGGTCATGGTAAGGGAAAGAGATACAGTTCAATCCAGAACCGCCAGCATTCCATGAGCAGAGGATTTTCTCTTGGATTTTTTTATTGATATAAAAATATAGATAACATGTTTGCCAATTTAACATTTTCACGTGTACAATTCCATTAGATCAATTTCATCAATCCTGTTCTACCACCACCGATCCATCCCCATATCAACTGACATTAAATTCTAGGAGGAATTTGCTCCTGACTTTTCATATAAACTGCCAAAGTTGGTGTTTTTTTTTTTAATGTGTTGATCTCAAAAATTCTATAAAGTCCATTAGGACAAAGACTCCCTGGATAACAGCCTATATCTGTATAACATTACAAGCACACCAATAGTTGCCAATAGATTGAGAACCACATTGGAAGACCTCATCTGGATATTCCAGTGCATCTCAAGATCCCACAGCTATGAACTGGATTTACCTCATCTTAGAAGGAAGAGCCCTCAGATTATTTGACCCCTCCACCCCTAGGTCTACAGCCTTGAGCAATGGGATTTTAAAGACTCTGGTCACAGTATCAGGACTCCTGGTGTGGCACTATAGGATCAGCACTGGACTGAGAACCACAAGGTCAGCAGTTCAAACCCACCAGCTGCCCCTCAGAAGTACTACACAGGGTTGCTATGAGTCAGAACCCACTCAACGGCACTTAATAACAACAATCACAACACCACAGACATCAGTTTGGAACTCCAAATGAAAAAACTGCAAGCTGGCTCTTTCTTCGTGTTTCCCTGCACGATTTTTAATATTTGACTGTCAGTCCTTTGTTGATTTGACTCTCCTTTTACTTGTCTTTCGGTCCCCACACTCACAATAACTAGCACAGCATTTTGCACAAAGAAATTGTATGTATACATGTATTTATTTTAATGTAAAGAAACAGAGTTAGTCTCTCCTGCTCTACTTTGACCTAATTCCCAAATGCTCAAGCTTCATGAAGGATCAGGCCTTTCTACACCAGACACCACGCAGTCCAGAAAGGTGCAAATACTAAGTAAACATGGACCACGGAGAACTAGGCTACCTCAGCCTAAAGACATCACATTCTTTCTCCTTGTTTATATGTCCCTCAATGGGACCCTTCAGTAAAGAAGTCTCTTGTACTTAGTAGGTATTCAGTAAATACTTACAAACTAAGGTCATAACACAGCTGACTTTGAGCATACTAGGTACTCTATAACTATCAATTAAGTTGAAAAATTGTGGCACCAGGGCTTTGCACATAGTAGGTACTCAAAACTATCTATGAAATTGATCTGATTGTAAGATGCTGTGTTGCACACAGTAGGCCCCCAGTAAATGGCCATTAAAGCGAATAGTAAGCAGACACTGGCTCCTTAGAGAATCCTGGCAGAGATGACATTAATCAAGTCCCAGGCACAGATCCATGAATGGAAATTCGCGTCTGGAGGTAGCGCTTTCGAGAGTGCTGGAGAGGCGCGTGACAGCGCGCGGTCACGGCGGCCACCACACTCCTTCCGGACACCAACGATCCACTGCTGGATCCCGGGCATTGACTAGTGATTGGGATGCCGTCCCCACCTAAGCCTCTAACTGTCACTTCGGGGCCCGCACTTGGGGCTCCCACCACAGCCCCCCTTCGCGGGCATCCGCCCACCGGAGCTTCAGCTTCGACTCCCGAGAGTTGCGGGAAGAACAAAAGCAAAAGCCAGCAGGGCTTCCCGATTGCTTTTCTGATGGTGGGCAGCTCGGGAAACGGCTAAGTGGCCAACCCGGGACCGAGCTGTTATGTCAAACCCGTGCAGCTATCCGCAGCTCTCGCCCATCCCCGCTCTCCCGGACCCGCGGACCCCGCCTCGAGCCCCCGCCCTGGGGCCACTGAGGGACGGACTGGGCGCCTCGGCCGGGTGGGCGTGGGTCTGCTAGATTAACCCGGGAGCCAGGGGTAAGGAGGCTAAAGGAGAGGCAACGAGGCTGGGGCAGCCCCCACCGCCGAAATCCGAATCTGAACTCGCAGTGCGATCCGCCTCTCCGCCACCCTAAACACGCCGGCTGATCCGGGGATGGGGTCTGTTTCCCCTTTCACTTCCCTTCCGGAGAGCCCACCGGCCACCTTCCCATCCAATCCCGATCCAGGGACAAGCCCGGCGCGCGCGGTCAGCCGAGGACAGGTCACTGAGAGCGGCCGGGTCGGTCCCGCAGGAAGCAGCCCGCGTCTTAGAAAGTCGCTACTTTGCTAGCTGCTCGTTTGTTGGTTTTTAGGGGAGATGGATTGCACCGAGCGCGAGGAGTGCCCTCTCTTCGTCTCTAGGCTTCTCCCTAGCCCGCAGAACTCCAGCGGAGCCCGCAGGCTCGGAGAAGAAAGACCGCGCAGGGAGCCACTTACCCAGGCAGAGCGCAGAGCGCGGCGGCCGGGCGCGAGCGGTGCCTTTGTCTGCGGCCGCTGCGCCGGCGCGCTCAGCCAGGTTGGTCCCCCCGGCGGCGGCGAGCTCCCACGGCCACCCGGACAGCCCGGCTCACGGCTCCGCTAGGCTCCAGCTTGGGTGCCACCCGCGCCCCCCGCGCTCGCCGCCGCGGCTCCGCCCCGAGACAGCCCCGCCCCCGCCCTGACGGAGCCGCGGGCCGGGGGCCCCACCTGCTGCGGCGCGGGCGCAGGGCCAGAGGGCCTGACCGCTGGACTGGCCGCCCACCGGTCCCGGGGCGGAGCGCGCGGTGGACACGAATCCCCTCGGAATGATCACCTGGGAGCTGGGCCCTGGCGTCTCTGGCTCCGCCTACGCCCCGGTCCCGGGCTAGTCCTCCGCACTCCGGATCCCTCGGGACCTCAGAAGTCCATCTCTCCCCTAACAAATGAGGGAGGGTCCTTCAGGCCGGGTCCCAGAGCGAGGGGGCGGCGTGAGAGCGAGAATCGGGGCCTCCGGCGCTGCCGGCCCGGCGCTGGGTAGTGGCGGAGGAGAGAAGCCGCTGGTGGGAACCGGGTTGTCGGCGGGGAGCCGAGCCATAGCCGCTGGTGGGGGCCGAGCCGAGGGTCCAGGGGCGCAGACTGCACTGTGCGGGTTGCGGGGCGGCCTCGCCTGTGGAGCGGGCCCCCTTGCGCTGTGAGTCTGCGTACATTTGGTTAGCTGGAGTAAAACTAACGTTGTGTCTTCTAGAACCAACGCTTCAGAAAACAGAGGAAAGGAACAAGGGAAGCGACCAGACCTGTAACATTAGTAATAGCTTGTGCCCTCCAGCAAGCCCCAAACCATCCACATCAATTAGGTGTAACGATGAATGCACGGGCCCCATTGAGCTGTTTTACCCGCAGAGAGAAACGTGAAAATCTGTACGTTGTATAACAAGGTCACCAGTGCCGTAGCTGCCCATGAGCCTTCTCTTCTTCCAACTTCAAAAGTGGACAAGCATATTTCTCCCAAGAAGCAGTTTCGCAGACCTGAGTTTGACACATCATAGGGTCTCCTTTGTGCTATGGTTTTTCCTGCTTTACCCCCCACCTATACTCCCATGACCTAAAACAATTTCAGGTAGACAGTCACCATGTCACGAAAGGCCATATGAGTTAGAGCTGACAGTGTTCAATGTAGAAGTCCAAGCTGCACTGTAGGCATTGCTGAAAAACAAGGCTCCAGGAGTTCATGGAATACAGACTGAAATGTTTCAACAAACTGATGCAAGGCTGATGGAGACACTCTTGTCTATGCCAAGAAATTTGGAAGACGGACTACCTGGCCAACCAAAAAGATCCATATTTATGCCCATTCCAAAGAATGGTGATTCAACGCAAAGTGGCCATCATAGAACAATATCATTAATATCACATGCAAATAAAATTTTGCTGAAGATAACTCAAAAACTTTTACAGCAGTACATCTACAGAGAACTGCCAGAAATTCAAGCAGGATTAAGAAGAGGACGTGGACAGAGGGTATCATTTCTCCTGTCAGATGGATCTTGCCTGAAAGCAAAGACTACCAGAAAGGGGACTATTGTTGTTAAGTGTCATCACGTCCGTTCTCATTGCAACCCTGTATAGGGTTTACGGGAGCAGCTGGTGGGTTTGAACATCCAACCTTGTGATTTACAGTCCAGTGCTGATCCTACAGCACCACACCAGGAGATGATTGGTTGTGATTTACTGACTATGCAAAGGCATTGTTGGATCAATAACAACTTGACTGTGTGGATCATAACAACTATAGATAACATCGTGAAGAATGAGAAATCCAATACATTTCACTGTGTTCGTGAGGAACCTATACATAGACCAAGAGGTGATTGTTCAAACCGAATAGAGGGATTCTGTATGGTTTAAAATCAGAAAAGGTGTATGTGAGGGTTGTATCCTTTCACCATACTTATTCAATCTGTATGCTGAGCAAATAATCTGAATGATATGAAGATGAACCTGGCATCAGGATTGGCGGAAGACTCCTTAACAACCTGTGATAGGCAGATGACACAACATCGCTTGCTTTAAGCAAAGAGAACTTGAAATACTGATACAGATCAAATAATTCAGCCTTGCATTTCAAGGTAAAGACAATGAAAATCCTCACAACTGGATCAATAAATAAATCATGATAAACAAAGAAAAGATGAAACTGCTGAAGATTTTATTTTCTTGGATCCACAATTAATACTCATGGAAGTTCTTATTATTTGGTGCCATCGCGTCAGGTCTGACTCATTGTAACCCTGTGCATAACAGAGGCAAACACTGCCAGTCCAGTGCCATCCTCACAATTGTTGTTACTTTTTTTAACCCACTGTTACTGATACTGTATCAGTCCATCTCTTTGGGGTCTTCCTCTGTTTCACTGACCCTCCACTTCATCAAGCATGATGTCCGTCTCCAGGGACTGGTCCCTCCTGATAATATGTCCAAAGTATGAGGGACAAAGTCTTGCCATCCTGATTCTAAGGCACATTCTGGCTGTCACGTGGATGACTTTGAGTCGAAAACCGACTAGATAGCATCTAACAAAGAAACAAAAAAATAAATGCCTTCAATAAATAAATGTTAAATTTATGTATGAATCATTGTTGCACTAATTGTATAAATATTTTAAATTGTGGAAACGTTGGCGAATACAACACTTGTTTAGCATACCAAAGGCCTTATAAAGTATAATATGGTTAGCTCTAATTATGTGCATACAATAGTTATTGAACCACATGTATAGGAGTAATCTGTTTAAGATTATATGCTAAATTAGAGACAATAGTCATATGAATATTCATTAACCTAAAAGGTAGGGTAAGGAGGGAGCTCTTAGAAGCAAATGCCTGTTCCTCTATGCTAAGACATTGCAACATATCTTTTCTTAGAAGAACATTTTAACATTCATCTCCTTAATTTTTATTTCAAATACATATTTTCGATTCAGTGAGTGTGCATAAATACGAAACACTCTGTGTCAATTTATTCATTTTTAACATCTTTTCTATGAAGAATAAGAGTCCCCAAGGATGCTCATTTTATCCAAAAGAAACAAAGAAAATGTCGCACTGCATTAAGCCCACCAGTGATAGGGTGAGGATGGGCTGAGTCTGAATGTTGACCCCGGTCAACACCAGACAAGTGTAGAAAGCCTCTCTCCTGGGTGTTTTCAGATGGGTGCCTCAGGTCTGCGAAACTGCTTCTTGGGAGAAATATGCTTGTCCACTTGAGATAATTTATCTCTTCCATTTGGCAACTGGGGAAATGTAATTTTCTCCTTGTGAAGAGCATGCGTAAATGGCTCATGAATAGTGAATGGCTGTCCTCCAAACTGTGTGGGTCGAGGGACTGTGAAATGTGCATGTTAATATCAGAGTCTGTTACTGTGTGCACAGGGTAAGAAGAAGTGATTTGGGACTGACTTGGTTCTTCTCCAGGCACCCTTGTTCATCTCTTTACAATGCCATGTCCTCTTTACTTGTACCCTGTAGACAGAGCCCCTAAAGAAGCAGCTGCTAAGGTGGCGGTTGTTGTTATGAAGTGCCCTCAAACTGATTCCGACTTGTAGCACCGCTGCATATGGGTTTCTGAGGAGCGGCTGGTGGATTTGAACCAAAGACCTTGATCCTACATTGCCACACCAGGTGGGGTAGGTTAGCAGAAAGCAACTGCATAGAACCCAGGAGTTAAGAAGGTCACCAGGTCATTCAAAAGAAGTTTAGGACTTCTTTTTTTTCTGGAGGGAAAAAAAATGTACCTGCGCTTCCTCACCCCCACCTTGCCTGTAACTGGACGCCAGCATGCCACATGTCAGTGGCCAGGCCTGGGTACCGATGTCTGCTGGTGCTGAGGACACTGGGCAGGGGCTGGGGAATTGCTGCATCAAACAAGAACATGCCATGCCTGCCTAGTTCTCACATTTTTGTGTTGGCCAAATTCTTCTCCTAGGACATCTGTTTAGGACTGGAACCTAAGTGAAGAAGTGTAGGCAACCTAAACTTATTCAACACAGTTTTCACCACGTTATCTATCGCTTCTACCCCAAAAAGGAGTTGGCATCTGGACCCTGTGGCTTTCTCTCCCAGCAATAAGGACTGGTCGCTGAGAACCAGACTAGACCCAAATTCTAGAGATAGAGCCCAGAGTCAGGGTGTTCTCGTAAAGACAAGCCAGTGCTGGGCCAAGTGTCCTCCCTCTTTTGTTTTGCTCCCTTTTAGAAGAGACCTGACCTCTTTCTCTTCTCCTTCTCGCTTTCCTTTTCCCCTCTTTCTTGTCTCATGATATGGCCAACCTGTCCAGCTAGGAAAGGGGCATCTCTAGCCTAGAAATTAGCAGTCACTCCTTCTTCACTTCCCAAGCTGCCCTTCAGCCAGCCGTCTCTTCTCACCAACAGGTAAATGAAGTCTAAGAGGCAGGTGTGGGCTGGGAGGAAGGAAGCAGCAGGCTGTTTGGGCTGCTTTGGTTTCAGCTATGGGCAGTGGTTCCAAACTTGGGTGTTCACTAGAATCACCATAAAAACAGAAGCAACAGACGACTCCAGTGAGCCACCGATCAATGCCGATCACTTTCTGTGTTCCCTCCTCTTACATGAACTATCCCTGCTTTGTCCAAAGTCACCCTCTACTGTGTACAAGATCCTCACACTTTGTTCGAGGATGTCAGTCTATACATGCACCCTCCTCTTCTGATCCTGGACTTAGTGAGCACTACAGGATGAGCACTGTAAACCACAGGGTTTGCAGTTGAAACCTACAAGCAGCTCCTTGGAAACCCTATACAGAGTCACTATGGGTTGGAACTGACTCCATACCACTTAACAACAACAACTTCTGATCCAGGTACCCCGGTGGTACAATGGCTAAGAACCTGGTTGCTAATCAAGCAGTTGGTGATTTGAGCCTACACAGGAGCTCCACAGAAGAAAGATCTAGTGATGTATTTCTGTAAAGACTGCAGCCAAGAAAATGCTATTGGGCAGTTCCACTCTAGCATTTGGGGTTGCTATGAGTTGAAGCAACTCAGTGGCCTCCAACAACATCTTCCTAAGCACTTTCAAACATAGTTTAATTACTGTCATCTTGAAACATGAACCTCTTTTGCCTCTACTTTCTCTCCAGCTGCTGCCCCACCTCTGTGCTCCTGGCAAAACAAAACTTACCTCTTCTCACAGTCTCTAATTTCTCTCCTCCTCCCATTCTTTCTTTAACCTGTTCTAATCTCCCTGGTGTGGAACTACAGGTAAATGTGCTGGACTATAGGTTAATACGTTGGACTGCAAGCTGGTTTGAACCTTAAGGTTGGCAGTTCAAGCTCACCAGCTGCTCCTCAGAAACCCTATACAGGGTTGTCATGAGTCAGAACCGACTTGAGAGCACTTAACGACACCCATCATCTCCCTGGTATGGCGCTGTAGGATGAGCACTGGACTGCTAACTACAAGACTGGCAGTTCAAAACCACCAGCCACTCTGGGAAACCTTATTCAGGATTGCTATGAGTTGAACCAACTAGAAAGCATACAACAACAACACACACCCATCTCCACTCATAGAAACTGCTCTTGTCAAGGCCATCAATGAAGGCCATGTTTTCAACCCTGGAGGCCACCTCTCAGGCTTTATGTTACTTGACCCATGGACAGATAATCACACCTTTCTTCTTGAAATACTCTTTTCACGTGGTTCTCAGGATACTACACTCTCCTGGTTTTCATTCAGCTTTATTGGCCCTTCTGGAACAGTGAACGGTAGCTACTCAAAACACGACCACAAACATGGAAAAGTACTACAGCCATTTTCACCAAATTCAGAAGCAAGCCAGAGCAGCTCGCCATTGTCACTAGCAATAATGTTGGTTTGAGGCTAAAACAAAGCAACCCAAGACATGAAAATGAGATGATAGATGCAAATGCAGTCATGCTCTGCCTAGCATTCAGACAATGCTGGCTACTTGGCTATGTATACATCAGTGGCCCTGCGTGTACATCAGGTCCTGTACCACTGCAGCAATAACAACAAGGTTTTAATGCTGCTGTTGCTGTTACGTGCCATCCAGTCGGTTACAACTCATGGTGACCCTGTATAGAGTTTCCAAGGAGCAGCTGATAGATTTGAGCCACTGACCTTGTGGCGCAAACCAATATTGCAGTCGAGTTCTTATCCTACGGTGTCACACCAACAAGAGTGCAGAAATCCACATCAGAGACTGCACATTGCAAATGTACCAGCTTCTCCCATGCAACATGTGTATCTCATGTCCCTTGTATACAAAAGGATTGTACCGTTAGGTATATAATACTACCACAGTACATATACAGCCACGCAGTCGGTACCGGTCCATAGTGACCCTGTCTTGATGTTATTGTTGTTGTTAAGTGCTGTGAAGTCGGTTCCAATTCATAGCAACCCTGTATAGGGTTTCTGAGGAGCAATTGGTGGGTTTGAATCACCAACCTTGTGGTTGGCAGTCCAGTGCTTACCCTACAGCACCACCCTGGGGCTCCTAAATGCCTCTGTTACTAGCTTGTGGGTGTAACGTACTGTACTTTCCATCTAAAATGTTTACTGCATAATGTACATTTCAGTTTCTGTTTAGAAGCAGCGGCAGCCAAGCTCACGTATCACATGTCTCGTGAGCATTGTAGTGTTATCTGTTTAATTTTCTTTCAGAAACTATTACTGTGTAGTGCGTCATGGCTCCCAAATGCAAAGAAACCAGTGTTAGTGATGGCAGCTGCAAGAGGCAAAAGAAAAAGATCGATTTGGGAGTGAAACACGAGATTATTAAAGGCAGCTAATATTGATAGTTAGGTGCCACCCAGTCAGTACTGACCCATAGTGACCCTGTGCACAACAGAAAGAAACACTGCCCGGTCCTGAGCCATCTTCACAATTATTGTTACATTTAAGCCCATTGCGAACCTTAAGGTCAGCGGTTCGAAACTACCAGCTGCTCATCCTCGGAAACCCTGTACAGGGTCGCTATGGGTCGGAACCGACTCGACGGCACTTAACAACAACAACAACTGCCACTATGTCAATCCATCTTGTTGGGGGCTCTTCCTCTTTTTCGTTGACCCTCCACTTCACCAAGCATGATATCCTTCTCCAGGGACTGAGGTGGAAACTTGGTAAATGCTATTACTCACAATTCAGGCACATTACACTCAACGGTCACAATCCTCAAATGCAAAGGAAAACTTCTCCAAGCTATTGAAGAATTGTTCTGCTGAAAGCTGCAAGGCTAACAAAATTGCAAGCAGGGCCTATGTCAAATTTGGAGAAATTTCTAATGACATGGATTGAAGACCAAACAGAAAAGTGAATCAATCCCTCTCAGCACGTGCAGGATCAACACTAAAGCATTAATCTTAACACCAAAGCAGGACTACACTATGGTACTTACACAACTTTCAAATCGCATATGGTCCTAGTTCACAAACCGAGTCATGAACATTGAGCGATGCGTGACTGTACTGAAAAGGAAAAGACACAGCTGTCTTTGTTTGTAGATGCTATGATTGCATACCTACAAACCTAAGGACTGTAGTTGTTAAAATAGCAGCTAGAAATAATAGAAAGAACAAATAATTCTAACAACTGATTCTCAATAAAATTAACTCTCCAGAAATCTGATTAAGGAAGGAAAAAAGAAGAAAGCAAACATAAACAGTATTTTCAATAAGATACGAGATTTAAGCACAGATACAAAAAATGTTCCAAAAGGTACCAAAGAAAATTGAGTGCAATTCCCTAGTTTGCACTTATTTTATCCAGCATAGTCCCTGTTTTCATGGAGCTCACTGTTGAGTGGGGAAAGACAGTAAGTACATGCTTTGTTGCTTAATTTTAGGTGTCTACTTAGCTAGGCTATTGTGCCCCATTGTTTGGTCAAACACTAGCTAGTCTAGCTGTTGCTGTGAAGGTATTTTGTAGATGTGTATCTTAGTCTGAGGACCTCTGGTAGCATAGTGGTTACAAGTCGGGCTGCTAACTTCAAGGTCAGTAGTTGGAAACTACCAGCCGTTCCATGGGAGAAAGATGAGGCTTTCTGCTCCAGTAAAGATTTACATCCTCTCAGTGGAAACTCTGCTGTGCTTTGAAGCCAAGTCAGCTCAGATGTCAGGTTTCCAGTCATTGGGACAATCTTGTAGCTCTGCAAGATAATGTACTGGACCGCAAGGTCAGTTAGAACTGCAAGGTCAACTGTTCAAACTCACCAGCCACTCCTTGGAAACCTTATACAGGGTTACTATGAATCAGAACCAACTCGACAGCACTTAACAACAACAACTACTCCTACCTGATTCCCACAGGCAGGGCCACACCCTCTCAGCTTGACTTCCCAGAAATAGCTTGACTGGCTTGGAACATCCCAGCATTCTCTTCTTTCAATTTATAATAACACTTCACAGAAATTCTAGCTACATATTCCCTTCCCTGTCCCTACCTCACCCAGTCCTATGCTTTCCAAACTATAGGTCATAACCTAATCTTGTTAAATGTCATTGAGTCAGTTCCAACTCACAGTAACCTGAATAGGGTTTGCAAGGAGTGGCTAGTGGGTTTGAACTTCCAACCTTGAGGTTACTAGTACAGTGTGTATCCTACAGTGCCACACCATGACTCCTTACAGGCTGTGAAATCAAGTTAGCAGATCATGCCAGTAGTTCTGAGATAGAGAAAGGGAACAAGATAGAAGGCATCAGAGTTCATTGTATGCCTTTATGATTTTTTAAAAATTTGCTATACTTGTGTGAGGAGCCAAGTTGTGGCATTGTAGGATACGCAATGGACTGGTAACCTTGAGGTCTGCAGGTTAAACTCACCAGTAGCTCTTGAAAACTCAATACAGGGATCACTGTGAGTCAGAACTGACTCAACACCACACAACAACAACAATATAGGTGTGAGAGGGTGTGTTTGTGCACACAATAGATCATGGCATAAAATACTTTTCTTAAATTATGAGTCATGATCAAAAAAGCTTAATATTCATTACCCAAATCTCTCTCCTCACCCACTCTGCATAGAAATTTGAATTTACTAAGACCCAATGGCTCTGTCTCACCTCATTTCATTTCTCCAAGCCAATTTTATTCTTCAGCCCTGTCAAAATATGCTGTTCTTCTCCTATAAACAACTCCCTATAATTAGAATCTATTGTTAAAAATATCGCCTAATAATGGTGCCTCAGTTAAGATTTTCTTTTTCCCCCTCTTCATCACCAGTGGCTCATGCTTCTAAAAGTGACCAGGATTTGATGAGCAGTCCATACCCATAAGGACATTAAATTCATTGTCTGGGTCTTGTTGGTGCGTCACTAAACTAATCAGTTCAAACAATCCATGCACTCCATCCTTAAATTTTGGAAGACTTCATTAAGAATGTATTGCTCAATCATAGGAGATCAGAATGGCAGCATTTGCCCAGAGATAAAGCTCAAAAGGCCAGAAGGACTAGGAAAGAAGAACAAGTGAGAACTGTAAGCACAGAGAGGAAGTGGAAAGAGCGCTGTTACACTGTGGGGATTGCAATCAATGTCATAGAACAAAATGAGTATGAATTGTTGAATGGAAAACCAATTTGTTCTGTCAACTTTCACACAAACCACAATAAAAAAGCTTGTTTTGGGTTTTGTTTTGTTTTTTAAAGTACTAATTGCTATGCTTGATTCCTGAACAAATGCTATGCCCGGATGATATGGTCTCTGGCATCCAGGGTCATAGAAGATAATTTCTTTAATGTTTGCCTCAATCCAGTGTTGCGTGCTTATTACTCCATGCCTGGAATGATGTTCTATATTCAGAATCTGGTGGCTGACACATTGAACAAAAAGAGTGAGTTGTCTAGCATTTTTAACTGTTGTTTTCTTCCTGCCTTCCTCCTCCCTCTCCATCAGCAGCATCAATGTTGAAGCTTTCTTAAACATAGATGGAGGTTTGACAAATGTGGATAGCAACTTCACACTACCTCCATAACCATTCAGTTACAGAAACATGAACTAAAATCTCTATCCCCTAACCCCAAGTCTCCTAATGATACACAGCTATAATTTGGAGTCCTGGTGTGGCACTGCAGGTTAATGCACTGGACTGCAAGGTCAGTTTGAACTGCAAGGGTTGACGGTTCAAGCTCACCAAGCTGCTCCTCAAAAACACTATTCAAGGTTGCGATGAATCAGAACCAACTCAACAGCACATAACAACAGCAACAACATAATTTGTTGTCCTGGTGTAGCACTGTAGAATAAGCATCACAAGCACTGCAAGGTCATGAGTTCAAACTCACCATCTGCTCCTTGGAAACCCTATACAGGGTCACTATGAGTCAGAACCAACTCAACAGCACACAACAACATAACTGCAGTTTTGTTGATACTAATGTTAGAAGGAGCGGAGCCCTAGGGGCACCGGGTTAATCACGGGGCTGCTAACAGAAAGGTCGGTGGCTAGAACTCACCAGCTGCTCTGTGGTATCAACTCTATAGCAGTGGGTTTGATTTGGTGTTTGGTTATTACTGACAATGTTTTACAAGAACAGAAAGCCCCAAGGGAGACTTGGGAATACTTACTTCTAAGCTTGCTACAGGAGAAAATGTCTCTGGCTCTATGGAGACTACCATCCCACAACAACTATGTAGGAGGAAGATTGTCACATCTGGCCCATAGCACATCCAAGTCCGCCTCTGCTGGGCATTGTAAAGTTTACTAACAATGGCCATTCTGATGATCACTGTCACTTGTATGAACAATTTTCATGGAAAAAGATAATTTGTGGCTGAGTAGACTGAATAAGTGTGTTTTTAATACTTTCAATACAAATTGCTGTTGTTAAGTACTGTTGAGTCCATTCCAACCCATAGCGACCCTGTACAGGGTTTCCAAGGCTGTAATTTTTGTGGGAGCAGAACGCTTCATCTTTGTCCCATGGAGCAGGTGGTGGGCTTGAACCGCCAACTCTGTGATCCACAGTCCAGTGCTTATCCTACAGAGACACTGCGTTTCCCTCAATATAAATAAAAATCATGTACATAATACACACGTACACATGTCCAGTGAAAACGTAAACTCCGGGTATTTCTCTAGGACCAACAGTAAATTGGAGTCCTGGAGTGGCAATGCGGGTTAATGCAAGGTGGCTTTGAACCTCCAGGTCGGTGCTTCAAGCTCACCAGCGGCTCCTCGGAAATCCTATATAGGGTCACTATGAGTTGGACCCGACTAGACAGCACTTAACAACAACAACAACAACAATCGTAAATTGATATGTCCTAGTGTGGCACCGTAGGACAAGCACTGGACTACTAACCACAAGGTTGGTGACTCAAACATACCAGCCACCCCTTGGAAACTCTATACAGGATCATTATGAGTCAGAACCAACTCAACGGCACTTACATTAGTAAACTGTCAAAGATCACGACATCTATTTTACTAAATCAGCTCAAGAATATATAACAACCTAAGCTCTCAAAGGCGCTTAACAACAACAACAGCAACAAACTCTTTGAGAAAGTACTGTTGCTTGAAGAAAAACCTTTGCACAAACCTGAGTCCACATACAGGCTAGATCACAAGCAGGGTATGTATTTAGCAGGGAAGAAAACAAGGGTTAGTGAATCTCTTAGGAGTGTATTCTCATATGATCTCATGGTGACCTTGTGTGTGCAGAGTAGAACAACTCCATAGGGTTATCAAGCCTGTGGCCTTTCAGGAGCAGATCCCCAGCCCTCACTTCCAAGGTGCTTCTGGGTGGGCTGCCATGAGTGGGAATGGATCTGACAACAAGGATTTGTGTGTCGGTGACCAGTATCATTTGTTTTTACAGAACATGCTCCTGTGTCCCAATTGCTTACTGTCTGTCAGTTAGAGTGATTGTGCCTGAATTCTCCAAGAATGTGTGAATTAAGTTTCATTTCCTCAGAGGTAATCAGTCTCAAGAAATCATTTCATAAAATAGCAGTTCTCAGGAAGGTCCAGGTTCTAAAATAAGGTAGCAAATGACCATCTTCCTCTGTGCAACTACAAATAGGATTATTTATCAGTTGTTAATACCTGTTTGGTTTCGTGTTCTGGAAGCAAATCTATTTATGATTATTAAAATTATGCCTGATTTTTACCCTGTCGATGACAGAAAGGGATTGTAGGCAATTTGCAATCTTTTTTTGAAAAATCATAAAGCTATGAAAGTATTCATCTATGTTTTGAGACAACAGTCTCAGTTTGGAATTATGCTCAGTATTTTATTAAATAGGACTGCTGCTGTTCAATTCAAGCAAAGCTGGAGGAAACCCCTGACTGGTATTGGCTATTGTGGCTGATAATAAGAGACCTCCATTTAGCTTTAACTTGGTTGCTTTCCCCTATCTGTAAAAAAAAAAAAATCCTGGATAACCAAAAATAATGTTCCAATAAGATGTACACACAGTCTGTGATGGCTGAAATTGTGCCAGAGCTACTTGGGAAATTCAGTTGAAAAGATCAGGGTTTTAAATCTGCTTTCTTGAGTCCGCATAAAGAAGAACAGCCAAAAAAGCTTGCAACAATAGCTTATTGTTGTTGGGTGCCGTCGAGTCGGTTCCGACTCAAAGCAACCCCATGTACAACAGAATAAAACACTGCCTGGTCCCGCACCATCCTCACATTTGTTGCTGTTTGAGCGCGTTTTTGCAGCCACTGTGTCAAGTCCATCTTAATGAGGCTCTTTCTCTATGTTGTCAACCTGCTGTGGAGCTGTGGGTTAATGTGCCAGACTACAAAGCCGCTAGAACTGCAATGTCAGTGGTTCAAGCTCACCAGCTGCTCCTTGGAAACCCTATACAGGGTTGCTATGGGTCAGAACTGACTTGACGGCACTTCACAACAACAACTATAAGAAAAAGATCATGAGACTGATGCATAGCATTCTAACTAATTAGCTATGTAACTCCAATGGACCATTTTTGCATATGAGAGGCTAGGGGTACAGGGACATGAAGGCACATTGCATGGCCAATGGGGGCCAGGAGCCAGCAAACAAAGTCTTTTCACCCTCTCTCTACAGACAGATCACTCTAAGACACAGCAACTCAGGTAGGCACTCAGAAGACCCAGCAAGATCAGCCAGTAGTTGAGCATGGGACCCAGTGGTGGAGGGCTCTTTAAAGTGTCTGTGTAAGTTCTTTCCATTCTGTCCTGCTGCTTCCCATTTCCTTCACTCCTGCTTCCCTGGGGCAACACTCGCTTGTAAAGATGCCTTTGAATTGGTTCCAACTTACAGTATCCCTGAATAGGCTTTCTGAGGAGCAGCTACTGAGTCTGAATTGCCAACCTGGCAGTTAGCAGTCTAGTGCTTAGTAGTATAGAAACTTTTGTCTTGAGATCTGCCTTGGAGATCCCAGGCTAAGACACCAAGGTAAGCTCTGTTCATTAGTGTCCTAAGGATTTCCTCTCCCACCTACCCCAGGAAGGAAGAAGAAAGTGGCAAGGAAGAAGCCAAGTTCTCAGTCTTATTTACTGTCTTTCGATGTGGAGTTCATTTACAACAGTTCTGACGTCAAAATCTGTTTGACAACTCCTGGACGAGATTAGATTGGGACTTGTCTGGGAGAATTCACATAAGGAAGAAAATGAATTTCTGATGGAAGGTACTGTATATACTTACCGCTGGGAACATTGAGGCTTGAGGAATCAAAGGAGTCAGACTCAGAGAGTAGCTGAATTCTTAACTGGAGATTCAGGTTTTGAACTCATCATCTGGTTGTGGACAGGAGTAGAATCTGTGTTTGTGGTTAAGGTTCTCAGGAAGCAAGTCAAGTGAGAAGAGAGGGTCAAGGAGGGAACTGGGGTCATCAACTGCAGCAGGCCTCCTTACTACCCACCCAAAGTCTTCTCCACACCCCTGCTTCCTCCTAAAATAGCACTGATTTGTCCAGGTAATATGTTGAGATGCCTTAATATCAGGAGGTTAACATTTTCTCCTCCTCCAAATGAGTCATGATTGTTTTAAAGATTGACACATGACCCAGTTCCGGCTAATGAAACTTAGTAGGAAGTCAGCTAAGGAGAACTTCCTTCCTGAATAAAAAGATTACCAAAAGACAAAAACCACTTCTTGTCTTGGATTGTGGGCGTAATGCCTGGTACAGTAGCAGTCACATTGTAATTCTGAGGTCATAATCATGATGGAAAAACCAAACAAATTTCACAGATGCTGGCCCTAGCATCTGTGATCTATAAGCCAGTTCAAGTAGCTGTACCCCTCAATATCTTGTGTTTACAAGAAATAAATATTTATTTCAGTCACTGGTAGTAAAGTGTTTCTGTTACTTGTAGCCAAAATGACTTCTATGTTTACAAAACTGTGATAAAGAAGCAGGAGTAGAAACAAGAAAGACTAAAGTTTAGAAGTCAAAGCAATAAACTTTTTTTTTTCTAACTTTTTATTGTGAATTGAATGAAGGCTTAAGGATAAGATCATCAGTTTTTCATTCAACAAATTATATACTTTGTTTCATCTCAATGATTGTAACCTCTGCCATATAACAACAGTTGTCCTGCTTCCTCCCTGTGGTTCCTATGTGCATTCCACCCTCCTTCCCATGCCATCTCAACTTTGGCCTTAGGTAAATTTTGCCTTTTGATTTTGAATGATTGACCATTCCATGGTGAGTATACCTTACTAGTGTTGTTGTCCCCCCTATATGCCTAAGTACTACTTGGCTGACAATTGGGCCTCGAGGGTGAGTTCTTGTCCATCCTAAAGGGTGGTTGAGGGCCATTGTCTCAGGTTCCTCCCGCCTTTCTGATCAGCAGACCCAGGCTTCTTTTCTTTTTTTAATAATTCTGAGTTTTGTCCCAAATTTTCTCTCTCTCTATCCAGGAACCACTAATACAATCCTTTTCAGAGCAGTTGGTAGTGGTAGCCAGTCACCATTTAATCCTTCCAGTCTCAGAACCATTGAGATTGATGTTCACATGTTCCAGTAGTCCATTGGATTAATTGATTCCAAGTCTCTTCAATTCTTATCACTCTTCTTTCTTCTGCACCTAGAGAGATCAATAGCTGTACCTTATGCAGTTTCTCCTGAGCTTTCAAGATTCCAAACGCCAATAGGATGTAGAACAGTGTTTTTGTGGACTATGTTATGCCAAATGAACATGATGCACTCTGAGAATATGGTTCTGAACCCCCAGGCCCAGCGACTCATTGCCTTAAGATATTTGATAATAGCTACAAAGTTTTCATTGTTCTGCCTGCTGTATGCTCATCCACATTCATAGTTGTGTTTGAAGGAAAGGTAAATACCCAAGTATGAATATCCTCTTTCAAATGCTTATATATTGATGGGCTATATGGTCAGCAGTTTGAAACTAAGAGCTTTTTGCTCCCATAAAGATTTACAGCCTCAGAAACCCTGCACAGGGTCAATATGAGTCAGAACCAACTCCACGGTACTTAACAACAACAACAACATATATGTATATATATCCTTGCTTGCTGAAAGCGAAGAGGACTTTAAATACTTAGTGATGAAGATCAAAGACTACAGCCTTCCGTATGGGTTGCACCTCAATAAAAGGAAAACAAAACTCCTCACCACATGAACAATAAATAATATTCTTATCAATGTAGACAAGGTCGAAGGAGTCAAAGCCTTCATTTTGCTTAGATCCACTATCAACACACATGGAAAGAGCACTGGGCAAATCTGCTGCAAAAGACCTCTTTAAAGTACCCAAGAGCAAAGATGTTAGTGTGAAGACTAAGGTGCATCTGACCCAAGTCATGATATTTTTAGTAACTTTATATGTATATGAAAATTGGACAATGAATAAAGAAGACCATAGAGTGATGCATTTGAGTCATGGTGTTGGAGATGAATATTGAAAGTGCCATGGACTGCCAGAGAAACAAAGAAATCTATGTTGGAAGGAGTACAATCAGAATGCTCCTTAGAAATCAAGATAGCAAGACTTCATCCTTCATATTTTGGACATACGATCAGGAGGTACCAATCCCTGGAGAAGGACATCATGCTTGGTAAAGTGTAGGATCAGCGAAAAGAAGAAGATCCCCAATAAGATGGATTGGCACAGTGGCAGCGGCAATGGGCTCAAGCTTAACAGTGATTGTGAGGATGGTACAGGACACGGCAGTGTTTCTTTATGTTGTGCGTGAAGTTGTTATGAGTTAGAACCAACTCAGTGGTTCTGCACAACAACAACAACAAAAATCCCTCCCTCACCTATTCAGTTTATGTCTCAGTCCATGTGTCTACACACAGAACACTGTTGTTCTAGGGATGTGTATATATTACTATTTACCTCTATCCCCTTTAGCCCCTGCATATCTTTCTGTGTCTTCACCTATCTTCATCATTCTTCTACCACCCTCCCTTTTCTTGTATATTGTCCTCCCCCTTCCCATCACCCAAGCTACCATGCGTCTACCCGCTAATCAGTGAATTACTCTACCCTCCCTCTCACTCCTGATAATCATTAACGAATGTTTCATTTAGTATGAAACCCTTTGCTTAAGTTTTTACAATAATGGTCTCATGAAATATTTCGTGATTGAATAATTTCACTCAGCATAATGTCCTCCAGGTTCATCCATGTTATGAGGTATTTTTCGAATACATCATTATTCTTCATCGTTGTATAATAGTCCAGCATGTGTACGTACCAAAGTTTGTTTATCCGTTTTTCCTTTGATGGTCATTTAGGTAATCTCCATCTTTTTGCTATTGGGAATAATGCTGCAATTAACATAATTGTACATATCTCTACTCGTGTCTTCGCTCACATTTCTTGTGGATATATACCAAGTAGAGGGATTCCTGGGTCGTAAGGTATTTCTGGTGTGGCGCTGTGGGTTACTGCTCTGTACTGTAATGCCTATTTAAACAATTCAGTGGTTCAAGCTCACCAGTTGCTCCTTGGAAACCCTATAAAGGGTTGCTATGGGTCGGAACCGACTCAACGGCACTTAACAACAACAAAGGTATTTCTATTTCCAACTTTCTGAGGAAATGTCATACCATTTTCCAGAGTGGTTGAACCATTTTGCAATCCCACTAGCAATGTTGATGGGTCCAATCTCTCCACACCTTCACCAGCATTTGTTGTTTTTAATGCTGGTGTGAGATGTTGTTATGATGTACATCTCTTTAAAGGCTAATGATCGTGAGCATTTCTTCATATGTTTGTTGGCTGCTAGAATGTCTTCCTTGCTGTTCATAGCCTGTGCCTAGTTTTTAATTGGGTTGTTTGTCTTTTTCTTGTAGAGGTGTTACAGTTTTTCTATAAATTTTAGATATTAGTCCGTTGTCTGATGTGTCTTTGCAAAAAATTTTCCAGTCTGTGAGTTCCTTTTTTAATCTTTTGGCAAAATCTTTTGATGCACATAAATGTCTAATTTTTAGAAGGTACCAGCCATTTATTTTGTCTTCTACTGTTTGTGTGTGTTTTTGTAGCATTAGATAGTATACCTATGCCATGTATTAGAGCCCCTAAGTTTGTCCCTATTTTTTCATTGATGACCTTTATAGTTCTAGGCTTTACACTTAGGTCTTTAATCCACATCGAGTTTGTTTTGGTATATGGTGTGGGATATGTGCCTTGTTTCATCCTTCTGCAAATGGATTTCCAGTCTTGCCAGCACCATTTGTCAAAGCAATAAAGTTTAGAGAAGTAGGGTGTGGCTGATACCTGTAGTACAGATGCTACCGAGGAGTCAATTAAAATGGGACTGAAAGTGTGCATAGGATTTATTGTGTAATAAATCTGGCAGCCTCATTGAGAGTCATCTCAGAAAGGCTGTTGAGGCAAAAGTCAGGTTTCATTGAGGGGGAAAACGAGAAAGGAGAGGAGACATCAAATATAGACAGCTCTTTCAGAAAGTTTGACAGTACCTATGTCAAAAGCCGTTAAGACATTGCTATCTATGCTTTGGACCCAGATTTTTTACTTCTATGACTCTAACCAAAGGAAATCATTGGAGATACTGACAAAGACTTAGGCACAAGCATATTACTGCAGGTCTCTTTATAATAGAAAATGTTGGCAAAACACAAATATCAAACAGTATAGGAAATTATTAAATAAACGATGGCATGTCTTCATGATGGAGCATAGTTTTAGCCAATGTAAATGTTATTTTGAAAGAAATTCTTAGTGAAATGAAATAATATTCATAATAGAAGAAGCACACATATAGTTTTGTATCTATATATAATACACAAATTTGCTCTGCATAATGTATTAGTCACATGCAAAGAGAAAAGCAGGAAAGAAACACATTAAAATATCACAGGAAAAATCACATTGATTAAGGGTAGGGTTACATAGTCAATTATTGCAATTGCTGTCAATAAGTTGTCCACCTGTGGAAAGGTGAATTGGTATAAGTTGTATGATAGGTATATTCACCACAATGACCAAAATTAAAGATTAGATGCTGAGGCTGCTACGTACAACCAAAAAATTTATAGGATTTGGTTCCTTGGTTTGGAGGTTTTGGGTCATGGTTTCATGGGACATCTTGATTAATCGGCTTAATAACATGTTTGCAGTTTCTAAATTCTACCTCCTAGTTTGTTGCATAATTCGTGGGATCTTAAAAGCTTGCCAGCAACTATCCAAGCCACAGATAGTCTCTGTTCGTCTGTAGCAACAGAGTAAGAAGAGTTAGGAATAGGAGCAGGCTAGGAGAGACATGGCCTTCATGAACAATGACTTCCTTTGTTCAGAAGAACTGAGCATTTTGATCCAAGATTCCATAGAGGAATCCTGATCAAAAGGGGCAAAATGCAGAACAGAAGTTCAAATTCTCAAGGACACTAGACTGGAGTTACAGAGGCTGAATGAACTTCCTGAAACTTTTGTTTTGAGGTAATCTTTAAACCTTAAACCAATAATATCTCCTGAAGTTTCTTAAAACCAAATAATAGATTAGCTCAGTTAGTAAAGAAGGTCTATCTTGAGCATTATACTCTTTTATGAACTATCTATATGGAATCTGACTGACAACAGCAATTCGATAGGACCACTAGGTAGCAATGAGTTAGTTCACCTTTTGCTCCACCCAGGACTCTAAGTAAGGTACTGTATATTGTTTTTGTTGGTTACTGTTGAGTCACTTCTGAGCCACCATGACTCCATGTAGCAGATGGCAGATGGTAATGAATCCTTGTCTACTCAGAGCATGTTGTATAATATCAGGCGGAAAAAAAGCGAGGCAGGAAGCTCTCACTAATGGTACCTGGGTGACTGACTACTCTTGTTAAATCTGTGGCAGTATCCTGACCACCATGCAAGAGGATGCCCTTCTGAAAGTACACGGGTGGTTGGCTACAGCCAGGGAGACACTGCTTAACCAATACACCTGCAGTCCAAGTGCCCTGCCTGTCTCCCCACACACTCCTCACGCAGCAAGTTTCAGCACCTTGTGCTAGGTTATTTGGCTCTTATGAGACCCTTGAGGATCATTTTTCTCTGTAAAGACTTTTCCCCCACTCTGGGCAGACTTTATTCTAGAATAGTCTCTGGCATTCCTTAAGAACAAATTAGGAAGACAGTGATTAGGCCAAACAAATCTGCTTTTGTTGTTGTTGTTGTCAGGTGCCATCTAGTTGGAATCGACTCATAGCAACCCCATGCACAGTAGAACGAAACAATATCCGATCTGGGCCAACCTCACTACCGCTGCCACACTTGAGTGCATCAATTATGCCATTAATGATGCCACCTGGCTGATCCATCTCGTTGGGGGTCTTCCTCTCTTTCTCTGATCCTCCATCTTACCCAGCATGACATCCTTCTCTAGCGACTGTTCCCTCCTGACAATCTGCTTTTGGTCATCCTTTATTTAAATCTGGAGCCCTGGGGGGAGGGGTTAAGTGGTAAATCACTTAGCTGCTAACTGATAGGTCTGTAGTTCAAATCTACCAGCTGCTCACTATAAGAAAGGTATGCTTCATGGAAGCAGCAGTCAAGAAATCAAACAAGGCTCTTTCTCTTCAGCAAGGTGGTCAAGTGGCAGACATAAAGATGCAGGTCTTTGTGAAGATCCTGATGGGCAAGACCATCACTCTCGAGGTCGAGCCTCGTGACACCATTGAGAATGCCAAAGCCAAAATCCGAACAAGGAAAGCATCCCCCAGCTTCCGCCCCCCAACCAGCACCAGTAAACAGCCGGAGGACACCTGCACTCTCTCAGCTTCCAGTGAGTCCACCCTGCACCTCGTGCTCCGTCTGCATGGTGAAATCATCAAGCCTTCCCTACACCAACTTGCCCCAGAAGTACAACTGGGACGAGATGATCTGCCACAAGTGTTACTCTCACCTGCACCCCCGTGCTGCTAACTGTTGCAAGAAGTGTAGGCACCCCAACAATCCGCGCCCCAAGAAAAAGGTCAAATAAGGCCCCTCTCTGCTTGGCTCCCCTGCTGCTCACAGTTGAGGTTCTCCTGAGCTCCATAGCCCTGGGCCCTTAATAAAGTCTCACTTTCATTGAACTGAAGCAGTCAAAAAAGAAAGAAATCAAACGACTATTACATTAGACAAATCTGCTGCACAAGACCTCTTTAAAGTGTTCAAGAGCGAAGATTTCAGTTTTAGGGGTAAGGTGCCCCTGGCCCAAGCCATGGTATTTTCAATAGCCTTAAATGCATGTGAAAGTTGTTAATGAATAAGGAAGACCATAGAAAAACTGACACATTTGAGTTATGGTGTTAAAGGAGAATATTGAAAGTACTATGAACTGCTTGAAAAACAAATCTGTGTTGGAAGAAGTACAGACAAAGTGTTCCTTAGAAGTCAAGATGGCAAGACTTCGTCTCTCATACTTTGGACATATTATCAGGAGGGACCAGTCCCTGGAGAAGGACATCATGCTTGGTAAAGTGGAGGGTCAGTGAGAAAGAGGGAGTTTCCCAATGAGATGGGTTGACACAGTGGCAGCAACAATGGGCTCAAACATAACAACAATTGTGAGGATGGTTCCGGACTGGACTGTGTTTTGTTCTATTGTGCATAAGATCTCGATGAGTCAGAACCAACTTGATGGCACCTAACAACAACAGCAAAAATTGCAATCTAGGAAACACTATGGGGTAGTTCTTCCCATCCTATACAGCCTCCGTGAGTTAAAATCGACTAGATGGCAATGACTGGGCTTGGATATTTAAATCTAATTCTCCTAAAGGGTTTGTCCTGGTACTCCTGTAGGGGGACCAGTCAGCAAGGGAAAGGAGACCAGCACCGAAGTCCAGAAGTTTTCCCCATGTCTTCCTTTGCTGGGCACTTCAGAGTGGTTATCAGAGTCAAATGAGGTTACAGCTATGCAAACACTTTGTAAACCACGAGAAGCTGTATGAATGTCAGTCTTTGTGATTATCATTATTCTATGAGGAAGATAAAGTCTAAAATACATATTCTGTCTCCATGTCACTTTGCTTAACTCTAAACCAATGAGGAAATTCTCAAGCAAAGAACTGATCCTAGAGAAAGGGTATAGCTTTCAATTTATATCAGCAAATGGCTTACCCCAAGATTATCATGTCGTTGCTAAGTGCCATCAAGTGGGTTTCGACTTAGAGCAACCATGTAGAGGGTTTCCGAGGAGCAGTTGGTGAGTTTGAACCACCGACCTGGTGCTTCAAACCGACCTTGCAGTCCAGTGCATTACCCTGCAGTATGTAGAATGTAACTAACCACTGTTGCGACCCCATGTGGAACAGAAAGAAACGCTGTTAGGTCTTATGCCATCTACACAACTGTCGGTATATTGGAGTCCATTGTTGCGGTCAAGGGGCTCATCTTTCAGCTCTACTGTTGTGGTTAGTTGTCCTTGGGTCGGTTCCAACTCTTAGTGACCTTATGCACAACAGAATGAACTCTGCCTGACTCTGCACCACACTCACAATCCCAGTTACCCATTGCCACTGCTACTGTGTCAACCCATCTCATTAGGGTGCTCCCTCTTTTTCACTAACCCTCCATTTTACCAAGCATGATGTCCTTCTCCAGGGACTGGTTCCTCCTGAAAATATGTCCAAAGTATGTGAGACAAAGTCTGGTCATCTTGGCTTCTAAGGGGCATTCTGGTTGTACTTCTTTCAACACAGATTTGTTTGTTCTTCTGGAAATCCATGCAACAATTCTCCTATGGTCTTCCTTACTCATTGTACAACTTTCATATGTATGTAAGTTATTGAAAATACCATGGTTTGGGTCAGGCACACCATAGTCCTCAAACTGACATCTTTGCTCTTGAATACTTTAAAGAGGTCTTGTGCATCAGATTTGCCTCATGCAATATATCATTTAATTTCTTGACTGCTGCTTCCATGAGTGTTGATGATTGATCCAAGCAAAATTAATTCTTTGACAACTTGAATCTTTTCTCCATTTATCCTGATATCATTTATTGGTCCAGTGGTGAAGATTTCTGTTTCCTTTACATTGAGGTGCAACTCATACCAAAGGCTGTGGTCTTTGGTCTTCATTAATAAGTATTTTAAGTCCTTGTCCCTTCCAGCAAGCAAGGTTGTATCATTTGCATAGCACAGGTTGTAATGAGTCTTTCTCCAATTCTACTGCCACGTTCTTCTTTATACAATTTAGCTTCTCAGATTATGTGTTCAGCATACAAATTGAACAAATATGGTAAAAAAAAAATTTAAAAAAAATACAATTCCGACACACACCTTTCCTGATTTGAAACTATTCATTTTCCCCTTGCTCTGTTCGATTGACTACATCTTGGTCTATGTACAGGTTCCTCATGAGCACAATTAAGTGTTCCAGAATAATCATTTGCCTATGGACAGTGTTGTCCATAGCTTGTCATGATCCACACAACCAAAAGCCTTTACATAGTCAATAAAGCACAGGTAAATATCTTTCTGTTATTCTCTGCTTTCTGCCAAGATCCATCTGCTGTCAGCAATGACATCCTTCTTTCCACATCCTCATCTGAATCAGATTTGAACTCTGGCAGTTCCTTCAATGTACTGTTGCAACCGTTTTTTAAATTATCTTTAGCAAAATTTTACTGCGTATGATATTAATGATACTGTCAGTGATTTCCGCATTCCACTATGTCACCTATCTTTGGAATAGGCACGAATATGGACCTCTTTCAATCAGCTGGTCTACCAAATTTCTTGGCACAGATGAGTGAGTGCCTCCAGTTCTTCATCAGTTTGTTGGAAGATTTCAATTTGTATTCCATCAGTTCTAGAGTCTTGTTCTTTATCAATGCCTTCAGTGTACCTTGGACTTCTTCCTTAATACCATTGACTCATAATCATGTGCTACCTCTTGAAATGGTTGAATATTAACCATTTCTTTTTAGTACAGTGACTCTGTATATTCCTTCCATCTTCTTTTGATACTTCCTGCATCATTCAATAATTTGCCCAGAGAAAATACTTCAACATCACAAGTCAAGGCTTGATTTTTTTTTTTTCCCTCAGTTCTTTCACCTTGAGAAATGCTGAATGTGCTCTTCCCTTTTGGTTTTCAAACTCCAGATCTTTGCATATTTCATTATAATATTTGCCTTTATCTCCTTGAGCTGCCCTTTGAAATTTTCTGCTTAGGTCTTTTACCTCATTTTTTTTCCATTTGCTTTAACATCTCAACTGGAGAGCAAGTTTTGCAATCTTTTCTGACACACATTTTGGTCTTTTCCTTCTTTCTTGCCTTTTTAATGACCTTTGCTTTTTTCCTGCATGGGTGTTCTTGATTTCATCCCATATTTTTTCAGGTTTTTGGTCATTAGTGTCTAATGCATCAAATCTGATCTTGAGAGCATCTCTAAATTTAGATGGAATATGCTCAAGGTCATATTTGACTCTTTTGGACTTGTTCTAAGTTTCCTTATCTTCAACCTGAACTTGCATATGAGCAATTGATGGTCTGTTCCACAGTCTGTCTTAGCCTAATTTTGACTGATGATATGGAGCAGTTTCACCATCTCTTTCCATAGATATAGTCAATTTAATTTTTATGCATTCCATCTGATGAGGTCCATGTGTGTGGTCATCTTTTAAACTTTTTAAAAATGGTATTTGCAATGAATAAGTCATTGTTCTTGCAAAACTCTATCATGCCATCTCCAGCATCATTTCTATCACAAAGATCATATTTTCCAGCTACTGATAATTACTTTTTGCTTCCAACCTTTGCATTCCAAATGGCAGTAATTATCAATACATCTTAACAGCATGTTAGATCATTTTCAGACTGAAAAAGTTAGTAGAATTATTCAATTATATCATCACTAGCTTTTAGTGTAAATTTGAATAATAGTGGTATTAACTGGTCTGCCTTGTTGTTGTTGTTGTTGTTAAGTGCCAATGAGTAGGTTCTGACCCATAACGACTCTGGTCTGCCTCTAGGCGTATCCGTATTATCCTGTCACAGACAGCATTATACTTCAAGATAGATCTTGAAATGTGCTTATGATGATGAATACACCACCATTCCTTCTCAGTTTTTTGTTCTCAGCATAGTTAGCCATGTGATTGTCAGATTCAAAATGGCCAATACCTGCCCATTTCATTTCACTAATGCTTAGGGTATCAATGTTTATGTGTTCCATTTCATTTTTGACAACTTTCTAATTTCCATAGTTCATACCTTTCATGTTGCCATTATTAATGGATGTTTGCAGCTGTTTCTCCTCATTTTGAGTTGTTCCCCATCAGCAAATGAAGGTCCTAAAAGCTTTACTCCATTTGTGTCATCATGGTGCTCTACTTTTAGGTAGCAGCTCTTCCTCAGTTGCGTTTTGGGTGCCTTCCAACCTGAGGGGCTCTACTTCCAGCACTATATCTGACACTATGCTGGTTCTATTCATACTATTTCAATACTCAATATTCTGCTACTGTCTGACCAAGGTTTTCAGTGACTAAACATTCACAAGTAGTTCACCTCTCCTTCTTCCTAGTCGGCCTTACTCTGGAAGCTCAGCTGAAACCTATCAACCATGAAGGACCCTGCAAGCACTCAAAATACTGTGGCATAGCTTTCAGCAAGCCATCACAATATGACAAACAGACAGGCACGGGGCGGTTCTGATCTATAAACAGAAAATATTCTGTTGTGTCTCATTGACCAGTGTTCAGAAAAAGATTGCGAAACTTTTCTTCCTAGTCTGTCTTAAATCTGGAAGCTCCATGGAAACCTGACCACCATGGATGACCTGCTGGTATTTTAAATACTAGTGGCATAACTTCTGTGTAGCATAAAGCCCTGATGTGGCTTATCCTGGTAGGATAAGCACAGGACTGCTAACTGCAAGGTCAGCAGTTCAAATCCTCCAGCTGCTCTTAGAAACTTTATTCCAAGGGTGGCTATGAGTCAGAACCGACTCACTGGTATACAACAACAACAACAACAATAGCTTCTAGCATCAAGCAACATGCAAGCCACCATAGTGAGCCAAACTGACAGATGGGTGGAAGACCATTTAGCTTGGAAATCCTTTATTTGGTCCCTGAGAGTCAGAATCCCTGCACTTGGTCTATGGAAGAAGAAGTGTACAAACAAGAAAGAGAGCAAATGGGAACCTTCATAGGAAATCTCTATTGCTATAGTTTTGTTGTTGTTAAGTGCTGTCAAGTTGGTTCCAATCCATAGTGACCCCATATAGGGTTTCCAAGGAGTGGCTGGTGAGCTTGAACCACCAACCTTTCGATTCAAACCAATTTTGCAGTCCAGCACATTAACCCATAGCACCACACTAGGGTTTTAGTTTAGGCCCTCAAAAAGAAGTTGTTGAAACAGTGTCTTAAATACCACTAACATAGGCTAGAGTCCACTCTGATATCTTGTACCTTTAGGGTGGTAGGGGCAGCAAGCCCTCTTCTGAGAACAACAGGTGCCTTGGGGCACAAGGCTCCTTCAGAGGAAAAGCCAGGGGGAGTCTGCCAGACCTGGGAGAAGCTGTTGATGAGAATAGTGACCTTTCCAGAGAAGACATTGGGAGTCCCAGCCTTAGAGCTCTCATAGCAAAAAGGTGATGGGCTAGTGAATGAACCTGGTATGTTCTGAGGTCTCATGGGTGAGGACGTAGCGGAGAAAAGCTTTGCCTGACGTCAAAACTAATGTGCAGCAGAACCTTCCGTGATCACTAAAGTGGCAACCAGTTCGTAAGAAGAGCCAGAGTTAGCTAGCTGCTCTTTCTTTAAATGTGTTTACTGGGCACTTCCTCTGTACATAGAGCTTTCTGAACACAGACATGGAAATAACACAGTGATTCATCATTCTCTGAAGACACTTGCTGTTGTTGTTGCTAAGTGCCATTAAGTTGGTTCCAACTTATAACCAGCCTGTGAAGGGTTTCCAAGGAGCAGTTGGTAGGTTTGAACTGCTGACCTTGTGGTTTGCAGTCCAGTGCTGATCCACAGCACCACAAATGAAATCATTGGGCAAAGCAGAAGAAAAACCATGTCACAAAGCAGTAGAAGACAAGTGACAGCTGAAGGCCCCAACAAAAGTGCCAGAAATTGAAAGAGGGAAGATGATTTGAAGTTAAGAGTCAGGAAAACTTTCCTGGTGGAGGTGCAAACTGACCTAGACCTTTGGACCAAACCCAAAACAAATCTATTTCATCCAATCTATTCCAACTCATAGTGACCCCATAGGACACAGTGTAATCGCCCCATAGGATTTCCAAGTCTGTTTGTTTTTTCAGAAGCAGACTGCCACATCTTTCTCCTGTGAAAAGGCTGGTAGATTTGAACTGCTGAACTTGTAGTTAGCCAACTGCTTAGTCACTGTGCTGCCAGGGCTCCGTAGACTTTTTAATGTGCCCAGAAATTGAACAGTTAGAAAGAAAGGGCAATTTGGATGTCAGCAGCAGCATAAATGAAGGGATGGAGATGGGAACGTATATGGTATGTAGTAAGGGCTTTGTTAGGGTAACAGTAGAAATGCAGGTTAGAGAAGTCATTTAGACTTCCATTACATGCTTGAAAAGGTTTTGAAATGCTGCCCTCAGGCTAATCCTGTGTGTTCACGCAGGGAGGGTATGGACATTGTGCCTGTCTTTAAGCCACTGCATCAAACCTGTCTGTCACAGATGACAAGCAGCCACAGGACAGTCCCAGGAGCACCAGGGGTGCATTGTGTAGCTGCAGTCAGTGGGAACATCAATGACAAAGAGTACCTCCCATCAAGAACCTGAGGCAAGGAGATTTACAAGGAAAGGGCCTTACAAAGCTGGGCTTTAGGGGTGGAATTTGGTTGTGGGGAATTGAAATAAAAAATTTGAGGGAATTTGGTCTCTGTACTTGCAAGCTTGGCCAAGTTGTCCCTCTACTTGACCAAGGATGATGTCCTTCTCCAGGGACTGGCCCCTCCTGATGGCATGTCCAAAGTACATGAACCAAAATCTCACCATCCTCACTTCCAAGGAGAATTCTAGTTGTCATTCTTTCAACACAGATTTCTTGATTGATTTGTGGTATGCTCAATATTCTTCACAAACACATGATTCAGATGCATCAATTCTTTCCCAATCTTCCTTATTCATTGCTCAGCTTTCACATGTATCTGAGGCGATTGAAAACATCATGGCTTGGGTCAG
>NW_006408539.1:1888940-1906637 GCF_000296735.1 Chrysochloris asiatica | reverse complement strand
CCCAAATATGTCCACACTTTGTTATTATCCATAAAGTCGAGAGCTTTTGTTGTCAATAAAACACAAATAACATTTTTCTGGTATTCTCTGCTTCCAGCCCAGATTCATCTGACATCAGCATGATAGTCCTTGTTTCACGTCCTCTTCTAAATCCATCTTGAATTTCTGGGAATTTCTTATCAATGTATTGCTATAACCATTTTTAAATAATCTTTGGCAAAATTGTACTGGTGTCTAATATTAGGACATTGTTCAATCATTTTTGCGTTCTGATGAATCACCTTTCTCTCTAATGGACACAGACTTGGATCTCTTCCAGTCAGTTGGTTGGGTAGCTGTCTTCCAAATTTCTTGGCATAGATGAGTGAGCACTGCCAATGTTGCAATCATTTGTTGAAACACCTCAAATGGTATTCTACGGAATCCTGGAACTTGTGTTTAGCAAGTTGGTGACAGTATTTAGCCTCCCTGCTTCTGTTTTTCACCAACCTTCGCAAATGCAGCTGACATATAAATCCTGTATAGGCAATCACCAGATCACCAATGAGTCCCATTCCTAAATTTGTCTTTAAGTTCAATTTGCTCTTAAGTCAGCAGGTAGGTAGGCCTTGGTTTATAGCCACACTACTGGTGTGGCGCTATAGGTTAAGCATTGGTAGCAGCAACCATATAGCATATAATGTGTCTTTCTAGGAATAAAAAACACTATGGAAGCACTTCCAGATACAGGAAAATATCTTTAACATAATAATGTTCTTGTTGTTAAGTGCTGTCAAGTCGGTTCTGACCCATAGCGACCCTGTATAAGCTTTCTGATGAGCAGCTGATGAGCATAAACCGCCAACTTTGTGGTTCACATTGATTTTGCAGTCCAGCACATTAACCCACAGTGCCACGCCAGCATTCCAACATAATAATATGGTAATGATAATAATAACATTTTGATGTGTGTCACACTGTAGTACCCATTTATTGTTAGGAAGCATTGTACCTTGGATTTTTTCATTGGATTTTTTGGAGGTTAGTTCATATGTAATTTGAATGTTCGCAACTGCCTGTAATTCTTTTAGGCAAAGACACTCTGTATGGCTTCATAAGCAGCATGCTGGGTCTTCTGAGACTTTGCTTTAATACAATTGAATGGAGTTATTTTGTCACTTTCACCAGTGATTCTTTTCTTGTCCTGAAATACCAAAAAGCTCCAGACCCATTGCAGTTAACTCAATTCTGTCTCACAGTGACTACAGGGCAGAATAGAACTGCCCATATGGTTTCCAAACCTGCAGATCTTTACAGAAGCAGACTGCCACCTCGGACTGCCATCTTTCTCCTGTGGAGTGACTGCTGGGTTCAAATCATTGCTAGCAGACAAGAGCTTAACCACTGTACCATATGTTGTTGTTGTTGTTGCTGTTATGTGGAGGAGCGGCTGGTGGGTTTGAACCACCAATCTTGTGGTTAGAAGCCCAATGCTGACCCTGTGGCACCACACTAGGACTCTACACCTCAGTCATTCCAGCTCCTATTGGAATTATTAGATTAGCTGCTCTGGTGGCATTTGCCATGGCTCCTGGTAGCAAGTTGAGATTGCTGCATGAAGTATGTGGTATCTCACACAGCCCTCAAATAGAACACATCCAAACGCAACTCCTGGTCTTTCCTCTGCTTGTTCTTTCTCCGTATTTGCTCTCCCACCACCATCCCTCCACCAGCAAAGGGCATCTCTCTACATCATTCTGAACAGATCTCTCATCATATCCAACTGACCCCCACGTCCTGATGATTTGGCCTCCTTGTTGGCTTTCAGAGTTACTCACTTGGCTTCTTTGCCACTGCCAATACTTTAGTTCAAGGCACCACCTTTTCTTATCTGAACAAATGCAAGAGACTCACCCCATGCCCTCTTGACCTTTTCCAGTCTGCTTTCCATACTATATCCATTTCTATTTAAGAATGCAAATCTGATTCTTCCACACTCCTGCATAAAATTCTTTCATTGGCTGCCCATTGCTCTTGGAGTACAATCTTCCAATGCTGAAATGGTCCACAAGGCGCTGTGTGGCATGCCCACCTTTGCAGTCTCCCCACCTACCCCCCTGCTCTCTCTGTTTCCGTCTACCTCAGGGCTCATGTCTTTCTAGAACCTCTGCTCTACAGCCCTCTGCTTCTTCTCCTTTCTGCACTTACCCAATTCAACTCATTCTCAGAGCTCAGATGAAATGTCACTTTCTGAAGGCAGTCATCCAGACCCTCCCAGGTTCCCCTCAGTTCCCTGTGTGGGCTCACTAAGTGTTCAGGGCTCCTCTTTCACTGCATATGTGACTTTTATCATTTAAATTATGTGTGATGAACTGTTCAACATCTAACCTCCACTGAAATGTGAGACCCGTGTGGGCAGGTACCATCTTGTTTCATGCTGCATCCCTAGTACCAATCAGAGTGCCTTGCATACGGTAGGGGCTTATTAAATATTTTAGAATTGATAGTATGGAATGTAATTAGGTCTTCTAGCTAGCACCTTAGTAATCAGTTGGCACCATAGGAAGCATGAGTTGGCAGCCTGCCAGGAAAAGAATGTGGCCCAGGTGGGCTGCTAACTTTCCACCCCTGATTGCAGTACAGAGAGTGGTGGAAGGAAAGGAGAAGGTACATCCTTCACCAAACAGCCCTCCTCTGAGCCAGCCTGGCAAACCCAGAGGCCAGAAGAATGTCTGCATGCGCTGGCCTCCACCCCTGGTTGAGGTAGCAGATTGCAGCCTAGTGTACCCATGACAATGGAATGCTACGCTAGTCAGCTCCATCTCCCAGACTCTTAGTAAGTTCAGGGTCCTTCTTCTAGAGTCACAGGTGCCCCCCGTGGCCACCTCCTTGCATGTGGCAGAGAAACTTCTCATCCTGGAATCTTCCCTCTTTCTCCCCTTACCTGCTTTCCCACAGCCTCTGAGTCATTCATTCCTGTTCCTCTCACAACCCCCTCCACCCCTACCTCAACCCCAAGTCCCATCCTGGGGGGCTCGCCTATGAGTCGTCAATCATTCTTGCTGACCCAGTCTCACAGCTGGATGGGGTCCTAGGATATTGGGTTCCCCAGTGCAGAGGTAAGGAGAGTGGTGAAGGGCCTCATCAGGATCTAACCTTAGGGAGAGATCAACCAAGACCAAACCAGCCACTGCCGAGAAAATTCTGCCTCATGGCAAACCCATGTGTACAGGGTAGAACTGTGCTTCATGGCGTGTTCATGGCATGTTCATGGCGTGTTCAGGGCAGTGACCTTTTGGAAACAGATTGCCAGGTCTTTCTTCCAAGGTGTTGCGTTGATTCTGACTCATAGTGACCCAATAAAGAATTTCTGAGACTGCAAGTCTTATGGGAGCAGAAAGCCTCATTCATCTCCTGGGGAGTGACTGGTAGGTTTAAACTGCCAATCTTGTGGTTAGCAGTCCAGTGCTTACCTTACAGTCCCACCAGGGCTCCTTGAGATGCCTCTGCATGGGCTTAAACTGCCAACTTTTTGGCTAGTAGCCCAGCTCCTAACCATTTGCACCACCCAGGGATAGGTAAGCAATCAGGTATCTCACCCTGGTAAGGTTAATTTCCTGCTAACTACAAGGTCAACTCTTTGGAAACCCTATAGAAGGTCACTATGAGTCCTACCTATACAACGGCACTTAACAACAGCAGCAGCCTCCAAAACTGTGAGAAAATCCATTTCTGTTTGTGGAAGCCACTCACTTGTATTCTTGTTAGAGTAGCACTAAGTAAGTAAGACAACATGTGAAACTGATGAGCTGCTCAAAGTGGCTGGGTCTTCCAGCCTGGACAGGCTGCATCCTGGGGACATGAGAGGACCATGATGAGCCAGCTGGACCTAGTCCACAGCCTCTGAGGACATTGGAGACAGAGAGAGGTGCTGGAAGACCCATACCAGAACTTGATGTCAATTCTGATTGCTGAAGTCATGAGTTGTGGACACTTAGTTAAGAAAGAAGTAACCAGAGGGACTTACTCTCATTTCCTTCCTAAACAGCTGTCTTAGTTGCAATGCAGTTCAGTGTGTAAAGCATTGTACTGTTGACTGAAAGGTGGTTGAAGCCCACCACCTGCAGCCCAAGGGAGAAATATGAAGCTGTCTGCTTCCATAAAGATTTAAACCCTTGGAAACCCTATGTTGTTGTTGTTAAATGCCATCAAGTCGGTTCTGACTCATAGCAACCCTGTGTAGGGTTTCTGAGGAGCAGCTGATAGGTTTGAACTGACAACCTTGTGGTTTGCAGTCCAGTGTTGATCTACAGCACCACACTGAAGTCCCATAAGGCAGTTTGACTCCTTCCTGTTTGGGTCACTATGAGTTGGACTCAATCCACTGGGTTTGGTTTTCAGTTTCTTAGTGTTGCTGTAACAGAAATACCACAAGTGGATGGCTTTCACAAACAGGACATGATTTTCTCACAGTCTAGAAGGCTAGAAGTTCGAATGCAGGGCACTGGCTCAAGGGGAAGGCTCTCTGTGTCCATTCTGGAAGAAAAATCCTTTCAGCTTCTCCAGGTCCTTGGTGATCTCAGAGCATCCACATTTCCCATTTATGCTTCCTTGTGTCTGTGCCTAATCTGCTCCTTTTGTATCTCAAAAGTGAGTATGTTTAAGATATATGCTACACTGATATGGCTTCATGACATAAAGAAGACCCTATTCCAAAATGAACTTATATCCATAGATGTGACCTCTAGTCAGTTCTGACTCATAGTGACACTATGTAGGGTTTCCAAGGCTGTACATCTTTGTAGGAGCAGAAGCCTCATCTTTCTCCCTTGGAGTGGCTGGTAGGATTGAACTGTCAACATTTGGCTCCCAGTCCAGTGCTTATCCTACAGAATCACTGCACTCCCATCCATAGGTGTCATGTTTCTTGTTGGTAACTACCATTGTTGAGTCGGGTCTGACTCATAGCAACCCTGCATAGGGTTTAGAGAAGCAGCTGGTGGGTTTGAACTGTTGACCTTTTGGTTTGCAGTCCAGTGCTGATCCTACAGTGCCACACTAGGAGTCCATAGGTGTGTTGTTGTTGCTATTAAGTGCCATCAAGTCGGTACCTACTCATAGCAACTCTATGCACAAAACACTGCCTGGTCCTGGGCCAGCCTCACAATTGTTGCCACACTTGAGCCCATTGAAGCTGCCACTTTACCAATCCATCTTGCTGGGGGTCTTCCTCTTTTTCTCTGACCCTCCACCTATCAAATATGATATCCTTCTCCAGCGACTCCTCCTGACAATATATCCAAAGTATAAGAGATGAAGTTTGGCCATCCTGGCTTCCAAGGAGCACTCTAGCTGCACTTCTTCCAACACAGATCTGTTGGTTCCTTTGGCAGTCCATGGTACTTTCAATATTCTCCTGCAACACCATAACTCAAAAGCATCAATTCTTCTACGGTCTTCCTTATTCACGGTCCAGCTTTCACATGCATATGAGGTTATTGAAAATACCATGGCTTGGGTCAGCAGCACCTTAGTCCTCAAGCTAGCATCTTTACTCTTTACACTTTTAAAAGGTCTTGTGCAGCAGATTTGCCTAATGTAATACATCGTTTGATTTCTTGACCGATGTTTCTGTGAGTGTTGATAATTGATCCAAGAAGATCATTATGAAGTCCTTGACAACTTCAATCTTTTCTCCATTGATAAGAATGTTATTTATTGGTCCAGTGGTGAGGATTTTTGTTTGCTTTACATTGAGATGCAATCCATACCGAAGACTGCTCTTTGATATTCACCAGTAAATATTTTAAGTCCTCTTCACTTTCAGCAAGCAAGGTTGTATAATCTGCATGTCACAAGTTGTTAATGAGTCTTCCTCCAATCCTGATGCCACGTTTTTCTTCATATAACCCAGCTTCTCGTTATAATACAACCCATAGGTGTAGGGGTTTGGATTTATGACACATATTTTGGAGGGACACAATTCAAACCATATCAATAGGGCTTCAGGGTTAGAAATTCCATCATGTTTTCATTCCACTTTCCATGAACTTTTTGAAGCCCCCTGGTATTTACTGCAGTTTTGTTTCATTTGATTAAGTTTCACCCTTTGGGACAGATGTATAAATATTGTCTTAGTGCAAGGACAACTTAGTGTAATGGTGAACCTCTGTGCACAGCTAGAACACAAGGTAGCTGGGGTCTAATTAGGTTGGCATTTGAAACCTAAGAATTCACACCTCTGTGCCTCATTCTGCAAGAATCCACGTCAGTTCTCACTACAAGTTGATGATCTCAACATTGCCTCTGATCCCTATTTATGAAGCTATGAATTTTATTCTCAGAGATCTAGGGATCTATGGTCTGATTTCCTTTCAGGTACCATGGACTAACTCTTTCCCCAAAGAGCACTGAAGCCCACTGAGTTTCTTTCTCAAGGACAGGGCAGGAACATCGCTGTCTTATGTGTCTGTCGTCCAATGTTTGGAACCATGGACTACAGCTAAGAATACACACCACAGAGAACAAGTGGAGAGAAGGCAAGTCTGAAGGAAGCCCTTGTATCTGCAGCATTCCTCAGAGTTGAAAAGTCCTTTCTCACCAGGCTCATTGGAGCCACTCCCAGCCAGCCTTGTGAGATAAGCCAGCAGGTGTCTCCAGTTGGGATCAAATCACCTGAGAGATATAAACACTCCGCAGTTTCTCAGTGTCAGAGCTGGACCCAGAAGCCGAGTTGCATTCAAGTTCAGTCTGTATGTGAAGCTGCCCTGAATGGATGTGCATAAAATACATAGTTTAGAATCAGGTTGTCTTATGCAAGAGTTCTCTGTATATTTGCTTAATTTAACAACTACTAAATCCATTGCCATTGAGTTGGTTCCAACTTGTAGGGCCTCAATAGGACAGAGTAGAGCAGAATCAAAGGGTTTCCAAGGCTGCAACCCTGGTGGCATAGTGGGTTATGTGTTGGATTGTTAACTGTATGGTTGACAGTTCCCGAGACAGATGAGGCTTTATGCCTTCATAGAAATGGACAGCCTCAGAACCGACTCAATGGCACCCAATTTTTATGAACACAGACTATCATAGCTTTCTCCCACAAAGGGATTGGTGACTTTGAACTGCCTATCTTTCAGTTAGCAGTTGAAATTTGCCAGGACCAATTACCCAATAAGCAAGGTAGACACTGATCCAATTATGTCTCTCACCTGTCTGTAGTGCATGAGCTTACCTGTCACCCACCACATCAAACATGTCATGAAATGTGAGTGAAATTGCTCACCACAGATTAGCAAGTAAACACAATTAAATCTAGTTCATACCATTGTTGTTAAGTGCTGTCGAGTAGATTCTGACCCATAGCGACGCAGTATAGGGTTTCTGAGGAGCAGCTGGTGAGCTTGAACCACCAACATTGCAGTTGAAACTGCTTTGCAGGATGGCGCATTAACCCTCAGTGTCACACCACATAGATCGTGCTTACTAGTTAATCTGCCCCTGCACTTAACCACTACACCACTAGGGCTCCTTCAAAAACTATTATCATGACTCCTGGTGTGGCACTGTAGGACTGGCAATGGACTGTAAACCACAAGATCAGTAGTTCAAAACCACCAGCTGCTCCTCAGAAACCCTATATAGGGTCGCTAAGAGTCAGAATCGACTTGACAGTATTTAACAACAACAACAAAACTATTTAAAGGACTCCTGGTGTGACACTGTAGGATACACACTGGACTGCTAACCACAATGTCAGTGGTTCAAACCCACCAGCTACTCCTTGGAAATCTTGTACAGGGTTGCTATGAGTCAGAACCAATTATGAGGCACTTAACAACAACTATTTAAAGGAGTCGTGGTATGGTGCTGTAGGATAAGCACTAGACTACTAACCTCAAGGTCAGTGGTTCACACCCACTCCTTGGAAATACTGTACAGGGTCACTATGTGTCAGAACCATCTTGATGGTAATTAACAACAACAACTATGGCACTGTAGGCTAAGCCCTGGTCAGCAAAGTCAATTTGAAGCACAAGGTCAATTGTTCAAACTTACCAGTTGCTCCTCAAAAACACTTTGAGTGGGAACCAAAGTGGCACTTAATAGCAACAACAAAGAAAACAAAACCAAAACCATTGTCTCCAAGTAGATTTGTACTCATGGTACCCCAGGTGTGCTAGAGCTGCGGTCCATAGGGTTTACATGGTTGATACAGTTTCAGACATAGATCACCAGCTCATCCTCCTGAGGTGCCGCTGGGTGGACTCAAGCCCCCAATTTTTGCTTAGCAGTCCAGTGCTAACCAAGGACTCCTAAAAGAATCTATCGTTGTTAAGTGCCATCTAGTCCATCCCCACTCATAGTCACCCTCTATGGGTGTCCAAGGAGCAGCTGGTGAGTTGGAATCGCTGACCTTGTGGTTCAAACCAACCTGTGGTCCAGTGCTTCATCCCACAATGCCACACCAGGACTCCTAAAGCCTGTAGTACCAGGTATTCCCAGACAGTCTCCCATCCAAGTACTAACCAGACCTGAGCCTGCTTAGTTTCTAAGATACAAGATGAGGTGCATTCAGGGTGGCATGGCCTACTGTGGGTGAATCACTGCTCCTAATGTGCATGAGGGAGGCTGTCCAGAAGCAGAAATTTCAGCCCTTTCTTTGACCTGCAGGACATAGGGTTCCCTCCTCTGGAGTTTATTAGGTAACTGTTTTCCATCAAGAGCGGTCCTGTATAACCGTTTGAAATGAAAGAAGTGGGCATTTACCACAAATATTGTTTTTACAGAGCTTTGTATGAGGAAGTGTGATTTTGGAAAACTTTTGTCTCTTTTAGCTTGTTTACTTGGAAATGGTGTGGCATGGCAGTTCAAACCCACCAGTCATTCCTCGGTGACAGAACTAACTTAACATTATTTAACAACAACAATAAGTCTTATATTTCCGGGTTTCTGTGCACTATTTGGAAGTTGCCTTTCTTACGATTATTCCATATTTGTGAGAATATGGCATTTGCAGACACCCTGAGTTGTATGTACCTGTCAAGGATCTAAGGAATCCTGGTGGCACTGTGGGTTAGGCATTGGACTGCTAATCACAAGGTTGGTAGTTCAAAACCACCAACTTCTTGGAGGGAGAAAGATAAGACTGCTCCTGTAAAGACTTATAGTCAAAGCCCCACATAGGGTAGCTGTGGCTGAAATTGACTCAATGGCAATCGATTTGGTTTGAGGGGGCAGTTATCAGGGGATCTAGAAGGCAATGCAGAAACCAGAAGGGCATATGTCCCCACATATTTTAACCCCCTGAGTCCAGAGTAAAAAGTGTACACTACATAATCCCAGAGTTGACAGGTATTTATGTGTCCTACATAATATGTATCAAGATCTATGTTTATAATAAAATTGCAGAAGTGCTCCTTGATTCAGCATACCTTCCGTTAATGAAAACACATTGTTGTTAAATGTCATCGAGTCAGTTCCAAGCACAGCAACTCTGTATAGGGTTTCCCAGGAGTGGTTGGTGAGCTTGAACTGCCGACCTTGTGGTTCAAACTGACTTTGCAGTCTAGTACATTAACCCCTAATGCAACACCACAAGTCCTTAATGAAAACACATAGTATCAACAAAAAATTCAAAGCAGAAAATAATTGGGTCATGGAAAGGCATTGACAGCCCTCACATAAGGCTGGATTACAGACAATCACAGTGCTGAAGCACGAGTTAGAAGACAGACTTGACCAGTGCAAGTCAAAATGAAGACTCCACCTAAGTCCAGGCAGTTATGACCTTCTGACTGGCATGCAACCTGTAAAACTTATTATATTAGAAATTCAAGGTACATACAATGGTTCCTTGATACATTAAACAGTAAATACCAAAGACCAGAAGAGTTGTGGGATGACATCAAGAACATCATACAGGAAGAAAGCAAAAGGTCATTGAGAAGACAAGAGAGAAGGAAAAGACCAAAATGGATGTCAGAAGAGACTCCAAAACTTGCTCTCCAGCATAGAAATACTAAAACAAATGGAAGAAGTAGGAGGTACAAGAACTAAACAGAAAATTCCAAAGGTCTGCCCGAGAAGACAAAGTCAAATATAATGAAATATGCGAAGACCTACAGTTAGAAAACCAAAAGGGAAGAACACACTCAGCATTTCCCAAACAGAGGAAATTGAAGAAAAAATTCAACCCTTGACTTGTGGTATTAAAGGACTCTCTGGGCAAAATACTGAATGATGAAGAAAGCATCAGAAGAAGATGGAAGGAATACACAGTCACTGCACCAAAAAGAAATAGTTGTTCAACCATTTCAAGAGGTAGCATATGATCAAGAGCCAGTGATCCTGAAGGAAGAAGTTCAGGATGTCAGTTTGAGGACTAAGGTATGCCTGACCCAAGCCATGGTATTTTCAATAATATGTATGTGAAAGTTGGATAGTGAATAGGAATAAGAAAAACAATAGAAGAACTGATGCATTTGAGTTGTAGTGTTGGAGGAGAATATTGAAAGTACCACGGACTGCCAAAAGACCAAATAGATCTGTGTTGGAAGAAGTACAGCCAGAGTTCTTGGAAGCCAGAGTGACCAGACTTTGTCTGTCACACTTCGGACATATAGTCAGGAGGGACCAGTCATTGGAGAAGAAGATCATGTTTGGTAAAGTAGAAGGTCAGAGAAAAAGAGGAAGACCCCCAATGAGATGGATTTGTACAGTGGCAGCATCAATGGACTCAAACATATTAACAATTGTAAGGTTGGTCCAGGATCAGGCAGTGTTTCATTCTGTAGTTCATAGTGTTGCTATGAGTCAGTACAATAACAACAAATAATAGTTCATTATAGCAAACAGGTGCTATTTTGCAATACTCATCAAAACTTTAATATTATTGTTACTATTACTGTATTGTTATATTAAAGAGTGTTGGCCTATCAACCACAGGGATAGCAGTTTGAATCCACCAGTTACTCCACAGGAGAAAGAGGCTGCTTCCTGCTCCCATTAAGGTCTACAACCTCAGAAACCCTATACAGAGTTGCTGTGACTCAGAACCCACTTGATGGCACACAACCACATCAACGGCAGCATTATGTTAAAGATATTTTAGTGTATCTAGAAGTGCTTCTTGAATGTTTTTGTGCCCAGAAAGGTACCGTATAAACAATACATAAGACAAACACTTGAGTAACTGATACTAGACATGACCCATACCTGACATTTGCAATTTATGAACAAATTAGACTGAAAGACAGATTTAGGAAGGGAACTTGTTTATAATCTGGAGACTGCTTGTACCTTGGTTGTTTACAAGATTCACATTAAAGAGGAAGTAACCAGAGTGTTTTTCAATGAGAACTTAAACTTGGTATCTCAGACACAGGTGACAAGGTAGTGGAAGACATCTCTGGTTTCAGGTACACTTTTATGATCAGGGATGGATTCTTCAATAAGCAAAGTGGTGAAATTGTTCACTACAGATAAGTAAGTAAGCATAACTAAGCCTGTGCATTCCTTGTTTGCTATAAATTGGTATGTGCTATGAGGGTTACTGGTTAGTCCATCTTTGTCTTGACTCATAGTCTGAGCGAGTTCCTGCCCTGCGTCCTCTTCCTTCTGTTTTGTTGTTTTTCTTCCAAGTCTTTATTGTAAACTGAGTGAAAGTACAGAGCAGATCATCATTTTACAATCAACAAATCATACGCTTCGTTTCCGTGCAATGATCGCAACCCCCTCCATGTATCATCAGTTAACAATGTTTACCTTTATTCACGTTTTTAAAAAAACAACTCCTACCCATGATAACCACCATAGAATGTTTTTTGGTAGCAGGAAAACCTTTTTTTTTTTTCTTTTAACATTTTACAACATTAATCTCAAACAATATTTTTCTTTTTGTGATTGACTAATTTCACATAGCGTAGTGTGGTCCTCCAGGTTAATCCATGTTATGAGGTGTTTCACAGATTCATCACTGTTTTGCCATGTTGCATAGTATTCCATTGTGTGCATGTACCAAAGTTTGTTTAACCATTCCTCTGTTGATGGGCTGTCTCTATATTTAGCTATTGTGACTAATGATTCAATGACTCTGGGTGTACATATATCTATTTGTGACATGGCTGTCATTTCTTAAGGATATCTATCAGGTAGAGCGACTCCTGGGTCATACGGTATTTCTATTCCCAACTTTTTAAAGAAGGGTTATACATTTTCCACAGTGGTTATACCATTTTACAGTCCTACCAGTGGTGTAAGGGGGTCCCAGTCTTTCTATACCCTCCCTAGCACTTGTTTTCTGCTTTTTGGAACTTTGTTATCAATGCTGGGTAAGATGATATCTCATTGTTGTTTTGATTTGCATCTCTTGAGTGACTAATGATTATGAGCATTTCTTCACATGTTTGTTGGTCTCCTGAATGTCATCTTCAATGAGGTGTCTGTTCATGTCCTTTGCCCATTTTTTTAACTGGACTATTTGTCTTCTCCTTGTTGAGGTGTTGAATTATTCCATAAATTTTAGGGAGTAGTCAGTCCCTTGTCCGAGATGTCATTGTCAAACATTCTTTCCCAGTCTGTGGATTCTCTTTATACTCTTTTGGTGAACTGTTCTGATGTACGTAAGTGTCTAATTTTTTGGCAGTCCCAGTCATCTATTTTGTCTTCTGTTTGTGTGTTGTCATTTAATGTTTGATAGTGTATTTATGCCATGTATCCGAATCCCTACTTTATACATGTTTTTTCATTGATGATCTTTATAGTGGTACATTTCACATTTAGGTTCAAACCCACCAGCTGCTCCTCAGAAACCCTAGACAGGGTCGCTAGGAATTGGAACTGACTTGACAACAGTGGGCAAAATATTGAATGATGCAAAAAGCATCAAAGAAGATGGAAGGAATACACAGAATCATTGTACTGAAAAGAAATTGTTTATGTTCAAACATTTAAAGAGATAGCATATGATGAAGAAAGAACTCCAAGGTGCACTGAAGCTAAAAATGAGGTTTTGATGGAATACAAATAGAAATCTTATAGCAAACTGATACAACACTGGAGGCACTCATTCATCTATGCCAAGATATTTGGAAGACTGGTCAAACGATTGGAACAGATTCATACTTATGCCCATTCCAAAGAGATATGACACAATGGAATGCAAAAATCATCAATCTCTTTAATATCACATGCAAGTAAGTTTTTTTTAAGATAACTCAAAAATAGTCATAGCAGTATATTGACAGGGAACTGCAGAAATTCAAGTAATATTCAGAAGAAGACTTAGAATGAGGGATATCATTACTGATGTCAGATGGATAATGGCTAAAAACAGAGAATGCCAGAAAGATGTTTACCTGTGGTTTATTGACTATGCAAAGACTTTTGACTGTTTGGATCATGACAAATTGTGGATAGCATAGTAAAGAATGGGTATTCCAGAATACTTAATTGTGCTCAGAACGTGTACATAGACCAAGAGGCAGCTGTTAGAACAGAACAAGATGATATTGAATGGTTTAAAATCAGGAAAAGTGTGTGCCAGCATTAAATTCTTTCACTATACTTATTCAATCTGTATGCTGAGCAAATAATCTGTGAAGCTGAATTATATGAAGAAGAATGTGGTATCAGGATTGCAGGAAGAGTCATTAACAACCTGTGATATGCAGACCATACAACCTTGCTGGCAGAAAGTGAAAAAGACTTAAAACACTTACTGATGAAGATCAAAGACTGCAGTCATCAGTGTGAATTGCACCTCAGTATAAAGAAAACAAAAACCCTCACAACTGGATCAATAAATAACATCATGATCAATGGAGAAAAGATTGAAGTTGTCAAAGACTTCGTTGTGCTTGAATCCACAATCAATATTCATGGAAGCAGTAGCCAAGAAATCAAACGACATATTGCATTAGGCAAATCTGCTGCACAAGAGTCTTTAAAATATTAGAGAGCAAAGGTATCAGTTTAAGGCTGAAGGTGTGCCTAACCCAAGCCATGGCGTTTTCAGTCATCTCACATGCATGTGAAAGTTAGACAATGAGTATGAAAAAGCATAGAAGAATCTATACATTGGAATTATGTTGTTGGAGAACTGCCAGAAAAACAAACAGAATGTTCTTTAGAAGCCAGGATGGTGAGAATTTGTCTCTAATTCTTCGGACATGTTATCAGAAGGACCAATCCCTGGAGAACGACATTCTGCTTGGTAAAGTGGAGGGTCAGAGGAAAAGAGGAAGACCTCTAAGGAGATGGATTGGCACAGTGGTAGCACCAATGGGCTAAAACATAACAATTTTTGTAAGGATGGTTCAGGACCAGGCAGTATTTCGTTCTGTTATGCATGAGGTCACTATGAGTCAGAACCAATTCAACGGTACTTAACTAATGTACCTCAAATATGTCACAGAAGTATGAAATCCAGGTGTGACATTGTAGGATAAGCACTAGACTGCGAACCAAAAGGTTGGTGTTTCAAACCACCAACAGTTCCTCAGAAACCCTATACAGGGTCACGATGAGTCAGCAGTGACTCAAAGGCACTTAACAACAACATGAAGTATAAATACCTTGTATAGGTAAAGCACTTAGGAGTACACATTACATAACCAACCATGTCTGTTATTATTTTTTTCCATCCTTTCCCCTCTGACAGAATGGTGGTGCCTTCAGAATGCCTGAAGTCCATAGATCAGGAATTGAACCCTGGTGTCCTGCAGAGAAAGCAAGAATTCGACTAGAATTTGGTAACAGACAAGTCTTTGTATGGCCCTCAAGTCATGCCTGACACATCTTTGTCTCCTGGGTCCACTTGTATGTAAATCCATCTCTGAGCTCACAAGTCTCTGCTAGGTCATTGCTTGATGACTGATCTTGAGGAATTAAGAGTGAAGTACAGACAGCCTTCCCTTGAAGTATCCTGAGGGCCCTGAAGTATCCTGAGGGCCTTGAAGTATCCTGAGCATTGCTCAGCCTCTCCATTCCAAGGCAGCTCATTCCTGGAGACCCATCTGACCAACAATTGCTAGCAGCCTTCTGCATCACATGCCTTGATCCTACCCCTCCCCAGTAAGCATCTGCCAGGCCCTAAGAGGGCTTCAAGACAGCCAGGCAGAGAGAATCTGGGAGACAAGCCGGCTTTGCATTTCACGCTGTAATCCCACACACCAGCGATGCTTCTCATCCTGGTCTTGTGGATTAGGAGAATGTCAACCAGTTGCTGTCAAGTCTATTTGGACTCAGCGATCCCAGGTGTGTAGGAGTAGAACTGTGTGTCACGAACATGTTATTAATCATGCATGAGTCCTGGCCTCCTCTGCAGGCAGGCAAGGCATGGCATTTACCAGGTAGAGAGGAAGCAAGCACCCAGCATCGAATTGTCCACCACACTGGTGCCCCTGAAGGAGTTCATTCCAATTTCCATCTCCTTAGTTCCCAGCTGAAATCTGAAAGCTGCTTTTTCTGCACTTTCTACTGAGCAGAGCCTGCAGAGTTACAGTAAGGAAACCATTTCCCTTTGTTTTCTACTCCCAACTTCATGCCCCCCACCTCCCCTCACTGCTTCTGCCTCCAGGTGAATTGGAAAGGAGTTCAAACTCTCCTCTCGGGATCCATAAACACTGAGCCAGGCAAGGCCCTGCCGCCACCATCCACCATCAGCACTTTGCTCTTTATTTACTGCCAGGGACATTTTCCAATGAAGCCTTGTCAATGGCATTGCACCATGGCACCTGAGTTTCCCAGAAAATACTGCATGTCCCATGGGAATGCAGTTATCAGCCACTTCAGCTAGATGTCATTTTTTTAAAAAAATTTTTAAATAGCATCTTCCAGTGAGTTTAGAATTGAGCTATGCCATTTACTGTTTGTTGTTGATGTTATTATTAAGTGCTGTCAAGTCGGTTCTGACTCATAGAGACTCTATATAGGGTTTCTGAGGAATGGCTAGTGGGTTTGAATCGCTGGCCTTGCAGTTAGCAATCCAGTGTTTATCCTAGGATCATATTATTATTTATTACCTGTGTGCTTGCTACAGACAAAGCTAAAGGCCAGTTACTGACTAACATGTGACATGGTCCCTCGGAGACCAGGATGTTGGAATGGCCAATTGAAGGGAAACAAAGACGAAAAGAGTAGATTTGAAAACTGCAATTTAGTGATTTCATTCAGTAGCCAAGAGAGGTGTAACAATCCAGTTATTGTTCAGGGCTCAGGAAAGGGGCCCTGGTGATTGAGAGGCGGAAGAGTGTGGGAAATTGTGCCCACGCCTCCCATTCCATCTGGTGCAAATAGGGCGCTGGGTTCCCACAAAAATAACCGAACAAAGTCCTAAAAACTTCATGTATTGGCCTTAATCATCTCAACAAAATGTCTCATTCAGCTGCAATTAGTCATGTAATTGGGCAGCTCAGTTTGGGGGAGAAAGAAAGGTATGAAATAGTCACAGCACATTGTGACTGTAGAGCCCTCGTGGCTTCTTTGTTCTGTATCCCCCCCCCCCCCATCCCTTCCTTGCTAAATTTGTCTCATAATCATTTGATTCATCCAAGCTCACTGGTCTCAGCTCAGCAAACTTACTTAGATGAGTTTTGCCCTGAAACACCACCCCTTCAATAACACACACAGGATTATGATTTTATGTAACTGAGATACAAGGGTATTTAGTCATGAGAACCCTGTAGAAGAGGCCTGGCTCCATCAAACACAGTGATTCTCTAGTGGGTTTCTTGGAACAGCAGAGTCAGCACCACCCTGGACCTTAGAAATGCAGATTCTTAGGGCCCATCCCAGAACTCCTGTCTGAGAAACTCAGGCTGCATTTTAACAAATCACCAGGGGATTCTAATGCAGGCCTGAATCTGAGAATTAGTATTTTAAAAGACCTTCAAAGAAAACTGTTGTACTGTTTTAGCAACAAGGAAAGCTCTTGTTATAAGGCTAGAGCCTAAGAGAGCTGTGGAGGAGGGTGCCTTCACAGTCTCCTTAGGATTTCATTCTTAACAGTCACAGGTCGAATGGTTTTAATATCATGAGGACATGATATTAAAAGGTATGCCTCCAGTAAGCTGAGAGGGGTCCTGGGAGTCAGCCACTCAAAGTTCTAGTCTCAACTTGATCACCAAATAACTGGGGCCTAGACAAATCACAACTTCTCTCTGCTTATCCATCTCCTCATCCATAAAAACAGGAAACAGAAATAAATGAATCTTTCTTATTCTTCCTTATCTAAATAACTTAAGTATCTAAATCATTCTTATCTAAATAACAATAACCCCAATCAGAGAAGAAGAAAAAAAGTCTAGTTAAATTTGAATCTCAGATAAACAGCAAATAGTTTTTGTTGTTAATGTGAAGGTGCCATGAGTCAGTTCTGACTCGTTAACAACCCTGTGTACACCAGAAGGAAGCAACGCTTGGTCCTGTACCATCCTCACAATTGTTGTCATAGCTGAGCCCGTTGTTGCAGTCACTGGGTCTTCCTCTTTCTTGCTGACCCTCCACTTAAATAATTTCTACTATTTCATGTTGTTGTTGTTGTTGTTGTTGTTGTTGTTGTTAGGAGTCATCCAGTTGGTACCAACTCATAGTGACCTTATGCACAATAGAAGAAAACACTGCCCTGTCCTGCTCCAGCCTCACAATGATTGCTATGCTTGAGTCCACTGCTGCTGCTGCTGTGCCAATCCCTCTCTTTGGGGGTCTTCCTCTTTTCTG
>NW_006408539.1:1886314-1888486 GCF_000296735.1 Chrysochloris asiatica | reverse complement strand
ACAGGGTTTCCAAGGCTGTAAATCTTTACGGGAGCAGAAAGCCTCATCTTTCTCCCTCAGAACAGCTGGTAGTTTCGAACTGCTGACCTTGCAGTTCACAGCCCGATTCGTAAGCATAAGTTATCCCATGACCACCATATAGTCAAGTGTTCAAAGCCCAAAGCCCAATCTTGTAAACTTTTTAAATTGATGCACAACAGAACAAAACACTGCCTGGCTGTGCATCCTCTTAACAATTGTTGTTACTATTTTACCCATTGTGTTGACCCATCTCGTTGAAGGTCTTCCTCTTTTTCTCTGGCCCTCACTTTTCCAAGCATGATTTCCTTCTCCAAGAACTATAACAGATATCAGATGTCTCCTGATAACAAGTCCAAAGCATGTGAGATGAAGTCTGGCCACCTGGGTTCTAAAGAACATTCTGGTTGTATTTCTTCCAACAGAGATTTGTTTGTTCTTCTGGCAGCCCTTGGTACTTTCAATATTCTTCTCCATCACCATAATTCAGTGCATTGATTTTTCTTCCATTTTCTTTATTCATTGTCCAACTTTCACATGCCTATATATGATGCTATTGAAAATGCCATGGCTTTGGTCAGGCACACTTCAGTCCTCAAACTGGCATCTTTGTTCTTAAACACGTTAAATAGGTCTTGTGCAACAGATTTGTCTAATGCAATATATTGTTTGATTTCTTGACTGCTGCTTCCATGAGCATTGATTGTAGATACAAGCAAATTGAAGTCCTTGATAACATCAATCTTTGCTCCTTTTATCATGATGTTATTTATTGGTCCAGTGTGAGGATTTTTGTTTTCTTTACATTAAGGTGCAAATCATACTGAAAGCTGTAGTCTTTGATCTTGTTCAATAGGTTATCAAGTCCTCTTCACTTTAAGCAAGTAAGGTGGTGTAGTCTGCATATCATAGGTTGTTAATGAGTCTTCCCCCAATCCTTATGCCACATTCTTCTCTATGTAATTCAACTTCTTGGATTATTTAGAATACAGATTAAATAAGCATGATGAAAGGATACAACTCTGACACACACCTTTCTTTACTTTAAACCATTCAGTATCCTCTTGTTCTGTTGTAATGACTACCTTTTGATATATGGACAGGTTCTTCATGAGAATAATTAAATGTTTTAGAAAACACATTTTTCACAATGTTATCCATAGTTTGTTATGACTTACACAGCAGAATGCTTTTGTATAGTCAATAAAGCACAAGTAAATATCTTTCTGGTCTGTCAGTTTGTCATACTGTGGTGGCTTGTGAGTTGCTGTGATTCTAAAAGTTATGCCACCAGTATTATAAATACCAGCAGGCTCACCCATGGTGGACAGCTTTCAGATGAGCTTCCAGACAAAAACAGACTAGGAAGAAGGATAGATGAACTACTTCCAAATATTTAGACACTGAAAACCTTATGAATAGCAGAGAAACACTGTCAGATATAGTGCTGGAAAATGAGCCACTCAGGTTAGGAGACACTCAAAATGCAACTGGGGAAAAGCTGCCTCCTCAAAGTAGAGTTGACCATGATGACACAAATGGAGTAAAACCTGTTGGAGTAAACCCCTCGGGACCTTCATTTGCTGATAGGGCACAACTCAAAATGAAGAGAAACAGCTGTAAACATCCATTGAAAATCGGCACATGGAATGTATGAAGTATGAATCTGGGAAAATTGGAAGTTGTCAAAAATGAAATGTAATGCATAAACATCAATATCTTAGGCATTAGTTAGTTGAAATGGACTGGTCTTGGCCATTTTGAATCAGATGACCACATGGTTTACTATGCCAGGAATGACAAATTGAAGAGGAATGGTGTTGCTTTCATTGTCAAAAAGAACATATCCAGATCTGTCATGAGGTACAACGCTGTCTGTGATAGGATAATATCCATGCACCTACAGGGAGGCCCAGTTAATATCACTATTATTCCAATTTACACACCAACCACTAAAGCGAGTGAAAATGAAATTGAAGAATTCTACCAAATTCTTCAATCTGAAATTGATCAAACATGCAATCAAGATGTATTGATCATTATTGGTGATTGGATCAGCAGTTGGAAAATATGGCCTTGGTGATAGAAATGATGCTGGAGAACGCATGATAGAATTCTGCAAAATCAATGATTTGTTCATTTTAAATACCTTTT
>NW_006408539.1:1845469-1866971 GCF_000296735.1 Chrysochloris asiatica | reverse complement strand
CTCCTGGAACAGCTGAGTGTCTTGATCCAGAAAATAATGAATTTCTGGATTCTCCTGCAAATTCCCCAGCTATGAACCTTCTGAACCTCCAAACATACTGTTATATTTGTTACAGAGTTCCAACACCATCTCATGAGTCCCCTTGGCCCAGTATTCTGTGTTGTTGTTGACCGAGCTCCTCACTACACATCTACTCAATCCGCCATCTTGAAGGTGGAAGGCCTGGTAGTGTAGTGGTTAAAAATCTGGCTGCGAACCCCGCTGTCAGCAGCTCAAATCCACCAGGCCCTCCGTGTGAGAGAGATGAGGCTTTCCGTTAAACAGCCTTGTGGCCCTGTATTCCGTGTTGTTATTGTTGGAGCTCCTCACTACATGTCTCGCTGCTGCTTGAAGTTCTCAAAAAAGTAGAGGATAATAAATGTTGGCAAGGATGCAGAGAGACTGGGACCCTCCTACATTGCTGATGGGATTGCAAAATGGTCCAACCACTCAAGAAAACAGTATGGCACTTCCTCAGAGAGTCAGAAATAGAAATACCTTATGATCCAGCAATTCCTCTACTTAGTATTAATCCACAAGAAATACGAGCCATAACATAAGTAGATATATGCACACCAATGTTCATAGCAGCACTTTTTACAATAGCAAAAAGACGGAGACAGCCTAAGTGCCCATCAACTGAAGAATGGATAAACAAACTTTGGTACATACACACAATGGAATATTATGCTACCTTGAAGAATAACAAGGAAGCTGCAAGCCACTGCATAACATGGATGAGCCTTGAGGATATTTGTTGTTGTTGTTGTTGTTAGGTGCCATTGAGTCAGCATCGACTCATAGCAACCCTATGCACAACAGAATGAAACACTGCCCGGTCCTGGGTCAACCTCACAATTGTTGCCACACTTGAGCCCATTGATGCTGCCACTTTGCCAAACCATCTCGCTGTGCATCTTCTTCTTTTTCTCTGACCCACCACCTTACCAAACATGATATCCTTCTCCAGTGACTGGTCCCTCCTAACAATATGTCCAAAGTATGAGAGATGAGAGGACATTATACTGAGTAAAATTAGTCCACCCCAAAAAGAGAAATACTTCATAGGACCATTATTATATAACCTTAAGAAAATGTACCCACACTAAAAGAGGGGGAAAAATTATTTGTTGGTTGCTAGAGTGTAGTGGGTGGGGTGAGGGTTGAGAGGAGAAGGTAGAGTGCACGGTAGAGAATAGACCCAAGATAGGTGCTGGGGAGCGGGGGCAGGCACAATACACTAGAAGGGGAGAGGAATGGAAGAACAAGGCAGATGGGAGAATATGTAGGCAGGTTTGCATGGGCTAAGTGGGACAGAGGTAAACAGTGATATATGCTCAACCTTGGAACAACAGGGCTCTGGGATACAGGGATTGAGTCATGGTTTGAGTGGGTAAAAGAGGGGAAATAATGTTAAGATGCTTGGCTGTCTTTTGAATCTTGGTTTCCTTTGTATACTACTGTAAAATAAACACTCAAGGGGGAGGGAAAGGAATAGCCAGAAACATCACCATAGAAAGCTTGTAAGCATCTTCAGTCTATAACTGATTGGAATACCTAAAATGGGCCTAGAACTCGCCCAGGGAAGGAGGCTTTCTGCAGAGTTTTTGCATTGCATAAGACCATAGGTGGAATCCGGGTCCCCATCCAGAGATTTCTGAGGTGGGAAATTTCCACTTGAAAGGGCAAATAGACCAGCCTGGAGATGTTAGAAGAACAGAAGATACTTCTTGAAAGAAAGACCAGCAGGAAAATTTTAAAAAAACAATAATGGCAGTCCAATTGACTACTACAAGAACATGCAAGTTGTTTGCTGGGGTGCCATCAAGGCAAATGGTCAGGTCCCCTCAGGGCAAACCCCCTTCCAAGACTGAGACTCAAGGGGAATACACAAGCAGGCATATGGTCTTGTTGGTGACAATGTTATTCTACCAATAAAGGGAAGTGGGGGAAAATAGCAATGAAGTTGTGAACTAAGTCTGACCATGTTCAACAGACTCCTGTCCACCTGGATTGAAACCTGGTAGGCCAACAGTATGGGGAGACCTGGGGCATCCTGGACCCAGGGACAGGGACATGGCCACAGAGGACTAGAGTTGAGAGTGAAGCATTCAGCTGATATGAAATGATGAAAGATGCACAAGAACACCCAGACTTGCAGATAACACCCATATGACCTGATTTCAATGGATGAATGACCAGAACTCAACTAGAGGAAGAAAGAAGAGGAAAAAATGAGTAATCCACTACAATTTGATAAACATGACCTATACTTATGGATGTAGTAGCTCAAAAAAGGGAACAAATGTTTACAGTGAGGTGGGCTTGTGGTATGTGCCCTTTGGCTGTTTGAACGATTTTGTATTTCTGAGTGCTTCAGTGTACATATGAAAAAAAAAAAAAAGAGACAATGGAAGCAAATGCTGTTGAATAATGATGTATGGAGGGGATTGTAATCATTGCAATGAAATGAAATATGATAGGATGAATGTAAAGCTGATGCTCTCCCATGTAAACTATCACCCAATTCACAACAAAACATTAAAAAAAAAAAAAAGGAATGGAATGCAAAACATCAATACCCTAGACATTAGTGAACTGAAATGGACTGGTATTGGCCATTTTGAATTTAGCCATCATATGTTAACTCTGCCTGGATGACAAACTGAAGAGAAGTGGCATCACATCCATCATCAAAAAGAACATTTCAAGATCTATCCTGAAGTATAATGCTGTCTGTCATAGGCTAATATCCATACACCTACAAGGCAAACCAGCTGGGTTCAGACGAGGACATGGAATGATGGACATCATTGCTAATGTCAGGTGAATCTTGACTGAAAGCAGAGAATACCAGAAAGATGTTTATATGTGCTTTATTAACTATGAAAAGGCTTTCAACTGTGTGGATCCTGACAAGTTATAGATAGCATTGTGAAGAATGGGTATTGCAGAATACTTAATTACGCTCATAAGGAACCTGTACATAGACCAAGCGGCAGTCATTCAAACAGAAAAAGAGACATGGAATGGTTTAAAAATCAGGAAAGACGTGTGTCAGGCTTGTATTCTTTCACCATATTTTTTCAATCTGTATGCTGGACAAATAATCTGAGAAGCTGTGTTATATAAAGAAGAACATGACATCCAGATTGGAGGAAGACTCATAACAACCTTCGATGTGCAATCTTGCATGGTGAAAGTGAAGAAGACTTAAAATACTTACTGATAATGAAAATCGAAGACCACAGCCTTTGTAACTTCCACCTCAATGTAAAGAAAGCAAAAATCCTCACCACAGGATAAATAAATAGCATCAGGATAAGTGGAGAAAATATTGAAGTTGTCAAAGACTTCATTTTGTTTGAATCCACTATCAACACTCACAGAAGTAGCAGTCAAGAAATTATGTTATGTGTTGCATTAGGCAAATCTGCTTGACAAGAACTCTTTAAAGTGTTGAAAAGCAAAGAAGTCAGTTTGAAGACTAAGATGTGCCCAACCCAAGCCATGGTATTTTCAATAGCTTCGTATGCATGTGAAAGTTGGACAATGAATAGGGAATACTGTAGAAGGATTTATACATTCAATTATGGTATTGGAGAAGAATATTAAAGTACCATGGATTGCTAGAAAAACAAACAAATCTGTGTTGGAAGAAGTATAGCCAAAATATTCCCTGGAAGCCAGGATGGCCAGACTTCATCTCTCATGCTTCTGGCATATTATTAGGAGAGACCAGACCCAAAGAAGGATATCATGCTTGGTAAAGCTAAGAATCAAAAAAGAAAAAGATTCCCAACAACATGGATTGGCACAGTGGCAACAGCAACGGACTCAAGCTTAACAAGGATTATTAAGAATGTGCAGGACTGGGCAGTGTTTTGTTCCATTGTGCTTAAGGTCACTATGAATCAGAAGTGACTCAAAGACCTCTAATAATAACAGTATGCGCATAACCTTGCAGTCTACATAAAAATGACATAAATTATCTGTTTTAATCTTCTCAACAGTATTATGAGGTGTATCCATTGCCCAAAACCCATTGCCATCAAGTCGATTCTGACTCACAGAAACCCTATAACACAGAGCAGAAATGTTCGTAGGATTTCCTGGGTTGTAAATCATTACAGTAGCAGACAGCCTCAGCTTTCTCCCAAGGACCAGCTGGTGTGCTTACACTGTTCACCTGGCAGCAGCCCAACACCAACACCAGGCTCCTTTATGAAGAGTATCTTATTGGTGTTGTTAGGGGCCGTTGAGTCAGTTCCAACACATAGGGACCCTGTGTACAATAAAACAAAACACCGCCCAGTCCTGCACCATCCTCACAGTCGTTATATTTGAGCCCACTGTTGTAGCCAATGTGTCAATCCATCTCATTGAGGATCTTCCTCTTTTTCGATGACCCTCTAGGTTCCCAAGCATGATGTCCTTTCCCAGGGACTGGTCCCTCCTGAGAACATGTCTAAAGTATTGACACTAAGTCTTGCTATCCATGTTTCCAAGGGGCAGTCTGTCTGTACTTCTTCCAACACAGATTGGTTTGTTCTTTTAGCAGTCCATGGTACTTTCAATATTCTCCTTCAACACCATAACTCAAATGCATCAATTCCTTTCCAGTCTTCCTTAGTCATTGTTCAACTTATGCATGTATATGGATGATTGAAAATACAATGGCTTAGGTCAGTCAAAGTGACATTTTTGCTTTAGCACTTTAGAGAAGTCTTTTGCAGAAAATTTGCCTGACGCAATACGTCGTTTGATTTCTTGACTGCTGTTTCCATGACTGTTTATTGTGGCTACAAGTAAAATGAAATCTTTGACATCTTCAGTATTTTCTCCTTTTACTGTAAAGCTTTTTTGGTCTACTTGTGAAGATTTTTGTTGCCTTTGCATTGAGTTGTATAGCGCAGGTTATCTGTCCCATTTTGCAGATAAAGGATTTAAGGGCTCATGTGAGACTTGAGTAGCAGAATTGAGACCAAGACCTGAGACTATGAACATCTGGTCTAGACACCTCTTGCAGTGCCTGAGATAACCAAAACCCTGTGCATGCTCAGCTATCTTGATGCCAGCAGTAACAGCTAGAAGCATGGAACTTGCATAATATTTGTCTTAAACAAAGTGTTACATAAGAAATAAGACATAATAAAAATGAACCAGAAAAGTTCTACTAAATGCAGATAGAGACTGAACCACTTGCATATGAAAACAGACTGAAAGGGAAGCAACCTTGCTTGCTGAAAACAAAGAGGACTTAAAATACTTACTGATGAAGACCAAAGACCACAGCTTTCAGTGCGAGTTGTGCCTTAATGTAAAGAAAACAAAAATCCTCACAACTGGACCAATCCATAATATCAAGATAAATGTAGAAAAGATTGAAGTTGTCAAAGGCTTCATTTTGCTCGGATCAACCATCAGCACTCATGGAAGCAGCAGTCAAGAAATCAAACAACGTATTGCATTGAGCAAATCTGCTGCAAAAGACCTCTTTGAAGTGTTGAAAAGCAAAGATGTCGGTTTGAAGACTAAGGTGGGTTTGATCCAAGTCATGGTATTTTCAATAACCTCATATACATGTGAAAGTTGAACAGTGAATAAGGAAGACCATAGAAGAATTGATGCATTTATTTGCCTAACTGAAATGAAGGTTTGCTGTCTGTCACTGTAGTCACTCACAGAGACAGGGAGAGATCCAATCCAAGCTTTATTAGCAGAAAGCCAGCAGTCTGGAGGACAAAGAGAATCGTTTCTCAAGACCATCCTGTCCATTATGAAGAGCGGGCACATAATATAGGGTAAGTTACATTTGGAAGTTCACTTTATCCATTTTAACATCCAGATAGCATCTTTGGAGCAGAGGGAGGAATAATCAGGCAACGATCCTTCTCAAACATTCCATCTTTCCGGAAAAAGGAACAATCAGGCAATGATCCTTCTTAAAACATTCCATCTTTTAGGGTCCAAGCAGCTTAATTCCTGAGATAATTATCTGGGTGGGCTTAATCAAGTCCTTTTCTCCTTCTAGGACCATGAGGTCATCTTGGCTAATTTTCAAACTAACCGTCCCATTTGCAGGGTCTTCATTTATCAAGACCTAATGACTAAACTGACTCCATTTTGTTTAGCTCAGTAGATCCATGCTATCACATTCAAATTATGGTCTTGGAGGAAAATATTTTTTAAAAGGAACGAACAGATCTGGATTGGAAGAAGTATGGCCAGATGCTCCTTAGAAGCCAAGAAGGCCAGACTTCATCTCCCATACTTAGGACAAGTTATCAGAAGGGACCAGTCCCTGAAGAAGGACCTCATGCTTGGTAAAGTGGAGGGTCAGTGCAAAAGAGGAAGACCCCCAACAGAATGGACTGGCACATTGGCAGCAGTAATGGGCTAAGTGTGGAAAAGATTCTGAGGTTGGTGCAGGACCAGGCAGTGGTTTGTTCTGTTGGGCATTGAATTAGAACCTACTCAATGGCATCTAGCAACAACAACATCATCAGTGAGGGGACGTTGGCTTTCATTTCTACATTAAATACTAGAAGTTGCTTCCTGAAAGTTTGGGAGTTGTTGTTTTAGTCCAAGCACAAACATCAGGGTATTGGGGTTCTTTGTTAGTTGAGATAGTCCTGCCTCTTAAGTAGAGAAGATTTGTTTAAATGTCCAGTAACTACAAAGCTTGTAGAAAGTCTAAGCTATTTCCCCAAATCTTTATAAATACCTACAAGTTTCTGCTCTCGTGGCACCTCTGGTTCTAATCTCTTTTTTCTGATTTTATGAACTTCACACTTTCCCATACTAGATCAACCTGGACAGGAAAATTAGCTCCTTTATGGGGTTTTCTTCACCCCTGTCCTATCAAGAAAAGAAGGAAAACAACACAGTCTGTTCATAAAGGACTTCGTCAAACATTGTGTGGAGAAACCAAAGGTATTACTGTAGTGACTGTAGAAACAAACCATTTAAACTTGCATATTAGATCTTCTTCTCCTTCTTAAAGGTCATTTTGACCATTGGTGAGTTTCCCAGGACAGGATGCCTACTTACATGGTATCCCAGTCTGGTGTTAATTAACTGGCTTCCTCTTTCCTCTCCACTGTTTCTCCCTTAGCCCTCCCTCCCAGATTGTCCACAAGACTTCCAAATTTTTATTAAAGCTGGCAGTTTAACAATCCTCAGTTCCCATTTCTTAATCTCACATCAGGCCCACGTCAAAAGGCATCATGATCTTCAGTTGAAAACAGGGCTCATTACCATATTAGCAAGTAGTCTCTGGGTGGCACATCAACTATTAGCCAAGGAGTTGGCGGTGTCCTAGGGGGAAGTAACCACAAAGTTACAGTAGTTTGGAAAAAAAGAGGTTTTATTCCGCATAAGAAAGAGACATAAAAATGGGAAAACAGAGGTTAAAAAAAAAAAATCACTAGCAAGAACTTTCTCCCATAGAAATGCTAAAAAACAGTGAATCGTGATTATGATTGTTTGTCATTAGATCAAAGACACAGTGTTGCAGAAACAACAGCTAGGGTTGTCTTCAGAGTCCAATAGGCTAGAAACAAGACACCTACATGAGTTATGGTGTTGGAGGAGAATATTGAAAGTGTCATGGGCTGCCAAAAGAACAAACAGATCTGTGTTGGAAGAAGCATAGCCAGAGTGCTCCTTGGAGGCCAAGATGGCCAAACTTCATCTCTCATAATTCAGACATATTGTCAGGAGGGACCAGTTGCTGGAAAAGGATATCATGTTTGGTAAGGTGGAGGGTCAGAGAAAAAGAGGAAGACCCCCAATGAGATGGATTGGCCAGGTGGCAACATCAATGGACTCAAGCATGGCAACAATAGTGAGGTTGGCCCAGGACCGGGCAGTGTTTCATTCTGCTGTGCATAGGGTCACTATGAGTCGGTACCAACTTAGCACCTAACAACAACAATGTCTTCAAGTTCCATCCATACTGTGTTGTTGATGTTAGGTTCAGACTCATAACAACCTTACACACAACAACAAAACTGCCTGGCCCTGTGCCAGCCTCACAATCTTTGTCATGCTTGAGCCCATTGCTGTTGCCACTGTGCCAATCCATTTCATTGAGCTGTCTTCCTATTTTTCACTGACCAACCCACTTTACCAAGAACGATGCTCTTCTCCAGGGCCTTGTCCTCCTGATAATATGTCCAAAGTATGAGAGACGAAGTCTGACTATCCTGTCTTCAAAGGAGTTTTCTGGCTGTACTTCTTCCAACACAGACTTGTTAGTTCTTCTGGTAGTCCATGGCACTTTTGATATTCTTCTCCAATACCATAACTCAAATGCATCAACTATTCTATGCTCTTCCTTAATAATTGTCCATAAAGAGGGATAAAATGCAGAACAAAACTCAAATTATAAAAAAGATCAAGTTTACTGGTCAGATCGAGAGTGGAGGAATGCTGACACTATGAATCTTGATCACCCTTCAGGTCTGGAATTCAACTTGCTCTCATGGTTCAATTTTCAGTCAAGCAGTAGATGAGTAAATATGGGGGCAGTACAGAACAGACTCTGGTAACGTAGTGGTTACAAATCGGGCTATGAACCACAGGTCAGCAGTTCGAAACTACCAGCTGCTCCATGGGAGAAAGATGAGGCTTTCTGCTCCCGTAAAGGCTTACAGCCTTGGAAACCCTGTTCAGGGTCGCTATGGGTCGGAACCGACTCAACGGCACTTAACAACAACAATAACACAGAACAGACAAAAACACTTGTGAGGTATGCACAACATAGAATAGTCAACCATTAAAGATCAAAAGGGCAGCATTTACCTAAGGACAAAATTCTGAAGGGTTGGAAAAAAGGTGAAATGGAAACATGACAGTGGTGAGGAAGTGGGTTAAGGGATATTGCATCGAGGGGACTGCAATCATTGAAATTAAATGAAGTGTATGATTTGTTGAATGCAAAATTGATCATCTGCTCTGTAGGCCTTTACTTAAGCCACAATAAAAAGGTTTTTTTTTTAAAGGATGCTAAGGTGTTTGTCATGTCCCAGTCAAAATATATATTCATGAGTTGTAGAGTTTTTGAGAATAGTATTAACTTTAGTGTGATGTACCTAAAATTAATTTCCCATAACACATTGACTAAAATTATGAAGTATGGCATTACCAAGCGTTGGCACTGATGTGGAAGAACAGTAATATTCAAAAACTTTGGGGTGAAGTATGAATTACTACAACTTCTTTGGAAAACAATTTAGTACTTATCTTAGTCAGGGTTCTCTAGAGGAGAAAAATGAGTGAAATATATAGATATAGATATATATGTAGAGAGAGAGAAATTTATATTAAAGAAATGGTTCATGCAATTGTGAGGATATGGCCCACACAGTTGAGGGGTTGGTTCCACATCCACCAAGTTCCAAATCCATGGGTCAGGAGATAGGATGGAAACCTCTGCTGGTTCACGTGATGGCAGGAATTGTCGAATCCAAAATCTGCAAGCCAGACCATAAACCTGAGACTTCTGCTGGCAAAAGTCCCAGGAACTGGAGGTTAGGCAATGAGAGCAAGCTTTGCCAGAATATCCGCTTATATACTGAAGGCAGGCCACACTCCCAAAGGAACTTCCTTTCAACTGATTGGCTGTTTATATTGAATCACAAAATGAGAGGTGTTTACATAGGTTTGCCAAACCACTAAGAATTATCACCTTGCCTGGTTGTCACACAACATTAGCCATCACAGTGTTGTTGTTAAGTACCGTCAAATCAGTCCCGACTCATAGAACCCTGTATAGTGTTTCTGAAGAGTGGCTAGTTGGTTTGAACTGCCAGCCTTGCAGTTCAAATCAACCTGGTGGCCCATAGCGTTATCTCACAGTGTCAGACTAGGATTCTAACCATCACAGTATATCTACAAAAGTTGAAGATGTTCATACCCATGAGCCCAGTGATTTCACTCCTAGATATATACCTAAATGAAACTGAGGTACATATGCATGGGGTGGGAGGGAGACTATTTCCACTATTTTTACGAGTACTATTTAGTGACATTCGGAACCGACTCAATGACACTTAACAACAACAACAGTTTAGTGGCATTATACTCACCAGATTATATATTATCAGTGTCTGTTTTAAAATATTTCATCAGGTGTGGTGTTGTGGAACAGCAGTGGACTGCGAACCACAAGGTCGGTGGTTCAAACCCACCAGCTGCTCCTCGGAAAGCCTATACAGTGTCACTATGAGTCAAATCTGACTCGATAGCACTTAACAACAAGAGCAATGTTCTTAATATTAAAAAAAAAAATAGAAACAACAAAATATTCATTCATCAATAGGGGTCGTCAAACCCCAAATCAGAAAAGCATTGCATGATATTTAAACAGTGACAGACTAATAAGCACTACCTTACAGCAACATGCCAATATCATGGGTGAATTTTAAAAGCAATGTGGAGCAAAATAATTCTTGTTAAGTGCCTACTAATAGAGATCCTGCAGAGGGTTTCTGAAGCTTTTAAAATATTTATGGGAGCAGAAAGTCTCATCTTTCTCCCACAGAGTGATTGGTGGGTTTGAACCGCTGTCCTTGTGGTTCACAGTACTGTGCTTTTCCTATGGAGCCACTGCACTTTAATTCCATTTATTTTAAAGTCAAAAGAGGAAAAGCTATCATATTCAAAAGAAGAAACTTAGTGCTCGGAATTGATAACTAGAAAGTTTGGATGGTGGCTAACTGCTGTACATAAAGAAGTCTGAAGGGGCAAGCTCAGGGCTGTAGGGTGAATGGGCTAAAGCCTCCCAGCAAAATTCTTATAGGACAAATTTAGCTACCTTCAAAGAAGGAGCAGGAATATTGATAGTTATGATGGAAAATAATTTCTTGGTGCAACTCTTCTGGCCTTTTTCTCACTAAATAACATTTTTAATTTTCTGAAACACATCTTTCTAATAAGCCCCTGTTATCATCCTGTATCCTTTGCGAAAACCTATCAAGATGATCAAGATGATCCCTTTGCAAATCCCCAAAAAACAGTTGCCATAACCTTCTGAGTTGACTTTTCTACCTTCACTTTTAACTAGCCCAGCAGACCCCCCTGGAAATCATAGTTTCAATTGGACCTTTTTCTTGAAGACACCCAAATGAGACCAAGACAAGTGTGCTAATGAGAGACCTTGTCTGCAGCTACCCATTGATCATAAAGATATGTTTAGACACATTTTGTATGGAATAAACCTGTGCATATATGAACTAGAGCCTTAGTAGCAATACATTTTGACTTACCTTCATATGAGAGCTGTAGTTCTCCATCTTATCTTCAGGAATAACGTCGGGGGGATGGATTAAAGTGCTTTTCTGAAATTCAAATAAAGTATAACTGACTCTATTCTCTTGATTTGGGTATTAAGTTAATCTGAGAGTGCGGGGGGTAGACAGATCTAAAAGTAGATTGATATGGTTTATTCTTATAAGAGTTATCCTGGTCCTTTATAATCATCAATTGCTGTTCTAAGTGTTCAGGAACTCATCCTTTAAAAATCATTTTTGGAATTTACTCCGCTTCCAACAAGCTTTTCTGACTGTGTTTTCCAGAATCTACCCATTTTTCTCATGGTACATTGGGTTGTTCTTCATCATTCACCACTTCCTGATATTAGAATAATACATCCATGCCTTTTTCGGTGACAGTGCAGAACTCCCACGGAAATGGGAATGCTGTTTCCTCAGGAATTAATGTTGGCTGTGGCCTTCTGGTTGCTTTAGCCAATGGGAGAAGGCAGACTCAAGAGACAGTGTGCTGGGGGCAGGTAGAGTCTGGAAGAGGCATTATGTGTCTACTCTACCTTGCTAAAGAGTCTATTCAGACTCAGTGCAATCCCAAGTAAACAGAGTGAACGCTTTCACTGGAGTTTCAAGACTGTGATCTTCCAGAAACAGAGAGTCAATCTTATCTTCCAAGGTGCCTCTGGGTGAGTAGTAGTAGATTGCTTAGCTGTTTGCACTACCAGAGACTTCATGTACCACTTCCATTCATCATAAAATTACCTCTTTCAAGAATGAGACCCAGGGAGCAGAACTGAGCCAGACCCACAGTCTGAAGCAGAGCTGCCCCACCAAACTATGAATGGCAAAAATAAACAAATGTTTGTTATTGTAAGCCACTTCGATTTTGAGGTTTACTGCAGCAAAAATATGTGTATACTCTGTTTTTGAAAGCTGGGCAAAACTAGCCCATCTGCAACCTTCCAGCCTTTCTAGTTATCTTCATGAATTCTTAAAGACTACAAATGGTGGAGTCTTGGTCTGGGTTCCCAGAAAAACAGATGATGAGAGAAGGATTTGAGCTGATGGCATTTATTTGGGAGGTGAACTTTGGAAACACAAATGAGCAAATTGGGACAGTGAGACAGGAAAGCCAATATAAGGGAGCATTAATGAGTGAACTTGATTTCTGCTGAGAATGCTATGTAGACACCAGACTTTAGATCTTCTCCCTGGACAGCAGGGGTTGGGAGGAGGGTTACAGCAATTATCCACTGACTCCCATCTCTCATTGGTGAGAGTTTCCTCTGGGAGCATTAGCTTATTCCCTCCCCTGTCTGGCATTCAAGTGATGTCCAGTGATGCCAAAAAAAAAAGATTTCATTCCCAGAAGAAAAAGAGGGAAGACAGCTGTATCTGGAACTGTCCACCTTAGCTACATGAAAGCTCAGAAGGGATACGGGGACAAGACACCAACATCATCACCTGCTAGTGGTATGACAATGTTACCTGCCTGTGAGGTGATTCACCTTGACAACCAGAAGCTATCTTAACTTCTCCTCATTTGTCTTGGGCTTCAAGAAGCTCTGGTAGCACAGTTGTTAAGTGCTTAGCTGCTGACCAAAAGGTTGGTGGTTTGAACGCACCAGCTGTTCTGCAGGAGAAAATTTTGACAATCTTCCTTAAATATTCAGCCTTGGAAACCCTCTCAGGGCAGTACTATTCTGTTCAGTAAAATCACTGTACGTTGGACTCAGTAACGATGGATTTTGAGGGTTTTTTTTGTTTTGTTTTGTTTTTTATCGTGGGCATCCGGCATCAAGGCATTGCTTATTCCACTTGTTCCAATGTGATTATTACACATCTTTGAGGGGAAAAAAATGGTGGAAAAGGAAGAGTTATAACATATTCCCATCATGTGATCGTATTGAGTCATTCTCTTCAAGCAGCTGAATCCTACTCTTGCACTGGTTTATACTAGGAAGCTTAAGATGTTTTGTACTTTTGTGACTTTTGTTGTTCTTCCCATTTGCCATCTCATTACCACCACAGGTTTCCATAAGGAAGAGAGAACCATTAAGAAAGCCTGAGATGCTAATTCATTCTGTTTAGACAGAAAAGATCAAAACTCTGTGTGTGTGTGTGTGTGTGTGTACCAAGAAAAAAGAGAAGTTTCTGAGAATCCTCAACTCATATCATCAGATAGATTTGGCTTAATGGATCATTTTTTAATTGGGGTTCAATTGTCTAGTGTGGAATCCTTACTTTGGGAGACACTTCCAAGTTTGCACATTTCTGCGGGCTCATTTTGAATATTCCAGGCACTAATGGGAAGGAGGTGGACAGAACTTTTTATAATTCACCTCCCACAAGAACAACTTGTTCTTCAAACTCAGAAGCCAAGAAATTCTGAATAGAATCAGTCTAGAGGGACTGGGTTGCTTTTTTGTGGATTTTGTTTTTTAATCCAAGGGGAGTAATTCTTATTCAGTCAGAACCCAAATCCTATCTAACTTTATTTGCACCACACTCACTGGCACAGATTGCCTGGTGATGAAAATGAAAGAGCCAGTGTGAAGGTCTGGGAATTAAAACAACAGGCATGAGAGAAAGGAAAAAGAAAAGGAAGGGAATGGGGGCAAGGGGAGGGAAAGAGGAATGGGAGGAAGAAGGGGAGGCAGAAAGTATTAATAGTCTGAAAATATTCTCATTACAAGTTGCCTTAAAGAACATCTAATTTAATCTTTATTTTAATGGTGAAGAAACTGAGACACAGAAAACCTGACTTGCATTATGCCACCCAAATATTTTAGTGGCAAAACCTGCAGCCTTGGTCTCCCAAATGTCCTTCATTATTCTTTTCTTCCACCCTTCGATGAAAGCTCATTCATTAATTTTTTAATTGAGCTGGTTCATTGTAAGTATAGAAGCAACAGGCTCCTAGAAAAGTTGAAGGAAATGGTTTGGCTGTATGTAGAAAGCCTGGGGTGGGGTTGGGGGGAATCAGGACTTCCAGTTATGTATCTAGACATCTTGCTGATAAAATTACTTGTCCAGTTATTATTATTTGCCTATCTGAAAATTGAATGTTAAGTTTTATTCCCATTGGAAGCTAGTCCCCAACATTACCTGTATGTCTAGCATAGAATCTCCTTAGGACGTATTCAGTAGCTCAATGTAGGTGCTCTGGAAACTGGTTACTGTTCCTGGCTACCCCACCATGATTTTCTTTCACCCTTGACCCTCAGGTGTGCTGGAATTTCCAGAAGGGTTACAAATGGCACTGCCTGAGTTATTGCTGTACTCTTACACTAAGGTACATATGGGTCAACATCTCACAAACACATACGAACATACTCACACACACCATTCAGTAATATTAAGCCTTTTCACCCATATATACTTTTTATACCAGTAATAATATGGCTGCAAAGGGGAAATGGCACTCTAGCTCACAAATAGGCAATCTATTTCCCAAACTCAGTGTAGTAGGATGTTCTCAGAGTATCTGGTATCCAGTGACAGGCATTCAGTATCTGCTTGTATTTAACATACTGATGGGGCAACAACCTCCAAGCATGTTTTGTACCAATTGGAGCACTTGGAAGGAATGATCCGTGCGTGAGGACGAAGTTGTAAGCTCAAGAAAAAGACTACTCCTGGAGAGAGGGCCATGAGGCGTTGTTTTCGTGAGGAGAAGTATCATGCTTGGCACACAATCATTGTTACTGGTGGACCTCAGAGTCAGAGCTAGGGTGGGTCTGGGTTGGAATTTTCTACCTGGGATGCGGCTTTGGAGTCACACCTCAAACTTCGCGGAGGTGAGAGACACTGGAAATGCTGCAGTCCTGTTGGTGACAACTGTGAACTAGCAAACTTAAGTGCTGATATCAGCATGACCTCATGTGCACCCACGTGGTGAGGAGGCCCGGACCACCTTCTTATTCCTCCAGGGAGAGGAGGTTAATGGCTAAAAGGTACATCATTTCCTTTTGAGAGAATCAAAATGTTCTAAAATTGCTTTCATGGATTTTAGTATGTCTTTATATGATTGCAGAGTATGGCATGAAAATTATATCTTAATAAAACTGCCAAAAATAATAATAATAAACAAGTCAGCAGGTCTAGCACACACTCAAAGGGATAAGATTATACATTGGTATGAAGATTGTTGTTGTTAGGTGCCGTTGAGTCAGCTCTGACTCATAGCAACCCTACACAAAACAGAACGAAACACTGCCTGGTACTGCACCAACAACATCCAATTGTTCTTACACTTGAGCCCACTGCTGCTGCCACTGTGCCAATCCATCCCCTTGGAGGTCTTCCTCTTTTTCACTGACCCTTCACTTTAGCAAGCATGATGTCCTTCTCCAGGAACTGGTCCCTCCTAATAACATATCCAAGGTTGTTGTTGTTGTTGTGTGCCGTCGAGTCGGTTCCGACCCATAGCGACCCTGTACAGGGTTTCCGAGGGTGTAAATCCTGATAAAGTCTCACCATCTTGGCTTCTAAGGAGCATTTTGTCTGTACTTCTTTCAAGACAGATTTATTTACTCTTCTGGCAGTCCATGGTGAATTCTATATTCTTCTCCAACATTAGAATTCTTTCAGGGAACCCATGAAAGAAAAGAGGTGGAGGAGCAAGCATCTGCCTCCCATGGGTGCCAAAGAGAAAAGGTGTTACCTGACATGTTGTTACACAGTATCTGTATCCACTAACAACATGTGGCCAAATGACTTCTTGAGTCCTGATTAGTTAAGGACTCTGATCAAGTTTAGCACTTTGCCCTCCAGTGGAAGGGCTAGCTAAGAAAGGGTAGGTAGAGTTGGGTGTGATAGTCAATGGCCAGGGGTGTATTCTCAACCATCCTTTTCAAATCTCTGTGTACAATATGGAGTTCTGGTGTGGTGCTGCAGGGTAATGCACTGGACCACAAGGCTGGTTTGAACTGAAAGATCAGCAATTCAGATTCACCAGCTGCTCCTTGGAACCCCAATACAGGGTCATTGAGAGTTGGAACCAACTGGACAGCTCTTAACAACAACATATATGATTTGGAGTTCTGTTGTGTTGCTGCAGGATAATGCACTGGACCACAAGGTCCATTTGAACCACAAGTGGGCAGTTCAAACCCTATACAGTGTCAGTATGAGTTGGAACCGACTTGATAACACTTAACAACAATGTACATGGTATACAGAAACCTGGTGTGAGTCTGTAGAATAAACACTGAACTGCAAGGCTGGTTTGAACCACAAGGTTGGTGGCTCAAACTCACAAGTTGCTCCTTGGAAACCCTATACAGGGTCACTTTGAGTTGAAACTAACTCAACGGCACTCAACAACAACATACACGACAAGGTAGGTATTATCATTCTTGGTCACACAACAAATAAGTGGAAGCATCAGGATTCAAATATAAATCTTTCTGATTTCAAAGAGCATTTTCATTCTAATACATCAGTGCTAAGCAGCTTTTTTAAAATGATAGTTAATTTAGGAAAGATTAACATGTTTATAGACTTTTTTTTTTTTCCTCCAAACAAACTAAAAATGGTCTTATTCAATCTCAGAGGGAGAAAAAAATGTGTGTTCATGCAATTCATATTGCCTACTTCAGCGAAGAAAAGAAAGCCAATGAGAAAATTAGTTTTGCTTTTTAGCTAATAAAATACTAATATCTAGGGGTGGTGAAGAAGTACAACAGGCAATAGTATCCGTTCTTGTATTTGCACTGCACTTGAAGACCTCACAAAGTGTCTTTACATATATTCTCTTGTTCCTTTCTCAGAACATGCCGTAACAGTTGGTTATCAGACCAGCTAAATTTTAAGGAGGAAAAACTGAGAAGTGAGAGGTAAAATGACTTATCCAGGGTTGTTGCTACTGCTGATAGATGCCATCGAATTGATTTCCAACTCACAGCAAACGAATGTGATGGAGTTGAACTGCCCCCGTAGAGTTTCCTAGGCTTAGAAGCAGATCAAGTGGGTCCGAACTAGTGACCTTTCAGTTAGCATTTAAGCACTTAACCCAAGGTTAATTACAAAACGGACCTAAAGCTAGTTTATTAGATTCTATGCAACATTTATCAAGTGTGTGAGGATGCGTTCGGGTGCAGATAAAAAAATACCAGCATGTTTACTTAAAAAGCAAATGTTTAATTATCTTCAGAAAATATCAGAAGGATGTTTGCTTTGCTTTATTGACTATGCAAAGGTGTTCAACTATGTGGATCATGACAAACTATGAATAACACTTTGAAGAATGAGTATTCCAGAACACTTAGTTGTGCTCATGAGATACATGTACATAGACCAAGAGGTAGTTGTTCGAACATTTTAAACAATGGTTTAAAATCAGGAAAAGTGTGCACCAAGACTGTATTCTTTCACCATATTTATTTAATCTGTATGCTGAGCGAATAATCCAAGAAGCTGGAGTATGTGAGAAGTACATGGCATCAGAATTGGAGGATGACTGATGTAATACACAGATGAAACAATCTACAATATGCAGATGATACAATTTGATTGCTGGAAGTGAAGGGGACTTAAAATACTTACTGATAAAGATCAAATTCCACAGCGTTCAGTATGAAATGTATCTCAATATAAAGAAAACAAAACTTCTCATAGCTGGACCAATATATGTTGTTGTTGTTGAGTGCTTTTGCGTCAGTTCCGACTCAACCTGTATAGGGGTTCCAAGGAGAGGCTGGTGAGTTTGAACCACCGACCTTGCAGTTCAAACCGACCTTATGGTCAAGTGCTTATCCTACAGCACCACACCAGTACTCCAACCAATAAATAACACAATGATGAATGGAGAAAAGAGAGAAATTGTCAAAGACTTCATTTTGTTTGGATCCACAATCAACACTCATGATTGTGAGTGTCAAGAAATCAAACAAGCAAAATCTACTGCAGAAAACCTCTTTAAAGAGTTCAAGAGCAAAGATGTCAGTTTGAGGACTAAGGTGCCCCTGACCCAAGTCATTTTCAATCACCTCATATAGATGTGGAAATTGAACAGTGAATAAGGAAGACCATAGAAGAACTGATGCATTTGTGTTGGAGAAGAATATTAAAGTACCATGGACTGCCAGAAGAACAAGCAAATCTGTGTTGGAAGAAGTATAGTCAGAATGCTCCTTAGATAGAAGCCAGGATGGCCAGCCTTCGTCTCTCATACTTCAGACATACTACCTGGAGGGACCAGTCCCTAGAGAAAGACATTATGTTTGGTAGCATCAACAAAACAAAAAAAGACTCTTAACGAGATGGGTTGCAATAGTGTCAGCAGCAATGGGCTCGGGAATAACACGGCGTAGGACCGGGTAGTGTTTCATTCTGTTGTGTGTGGGGTTGCTATGAGTCAGAACTGACTTGACAACACCTAACAATAACAACAACAATAATTACCTTGCATTATAAGAAATCTGAAGGGAGATGATCCAGGTAGAGTACAATGATCCCATGTCAACAATAGCTTGGTGGTGGTGGTGGTTGTGCTGTGTCAGTCGGTTCCGACTTACACAACAACAGGGTAACTGGGAACATTCTTACATTTGGATCTATGCCTATTTTATTACTTTCAAAACTTGCTATATGTATCTCTTGAATAGCATTGAAATGCTCTTGTGTTGTTGTTTTATTACAAAAACAATGTGTTGTAGTTGTTGCTAAGTGCCATCAAGTCATTTCCGACCCATAGCGACCCTGTGTAGGGTTTCCAAGGAGCAGCTGGTGAGCTTGAACTGCCAACCTTGCAGTTCAAACAGATTTGCAGTCTGGCGCATTAACCCACAGCGCCACACCAGGACTCCCAAAATAATGTGTGCTCATTGTAAAAAGAATGTTTTCTGAAGGCATCAAACCAAACCAGACCCACTGCCATCAGCTAGGTTCCAACTCATAGTGACCCTATATAAGGTTTCCGAGGCTGTAAATCTTTACAAGAGCAGAAAGTTTCAGCTTTCTCCCATGAAGAAAGCCACAGGACACAGAGGGATACAAAACAGAATGTAAAAATCTCCCTCCTTGCCTGATTCCCCAGAGCCAACCCTCCAGAAATGACTAATAATTCTGTAGCTTTCCAAAAGTGTTCTACGAATATGAAGTGAAATCTGTGAAAGTTGCAGTTCAAGGAACATGCCTTGAGCTTTTCAGGAGCTCACAAATTTTTCTGCCTTTGACAGGCTGCAGTCTTATACTTTTCTATCTCTATTGTTGTTGCTAAGTGCCCTTGAGTCGGTAATGACTCATAGCTTCCTTGTATAGGCTTTTCCAGGAGCTGCTGGTGGGTTTGAACTGTCGACCTTGTGGTTTGCAGTCCATTGCTAATCCTGCAGCCCCACAATCTATCTCTATTAGTGGAAAACATTTGAGTTTTCCTTCTCTGACAAGTTTCTGCCTTATATAGTTTCCAGGTTTTCCAGGTTTATTTTATAAACATATGTAACTTTTATCTCTGTATGTATAGTCTTTGGTGGGGGGCTGTTGGATAAGCACTGGACTTCTAGCCTCAAGTTTGGTGGTTCGTACCCACCAGCCCTCCTCAAAAACCCTATACAGAATCACTATTGTAGGAACCGCTTCAAGGGCACTTAATCAGGACGACATCTGTATATGAATAGGTTTTCTTGTTACTCAGATGGGATTGTATGGCTCAGACTAGTCTGTCCCCTTGCTTGTTCCTCTTTCTTGAGCATATTTCTCTTCCTCTAGGCTGTTCCACCAAGAAAATTTGTGTCTGAAAATACACTATGTAACCCACTAAAAAGGAGAATCCAGCCATCCTCACTTCCTTTCCCAAAATTCTGTATCACCTCTAGGTTTTATCACTTTTAATTTTTATTTATCAGTAAAAACTGATGCTAGCAATTCCTGGCAGGACAGCAGACTTGCTTCATGAAATTCAGTGATTTGAATGAAAACCTGTTGGAATGTCAATCATGGACCAGACAGCAGGCCTTGTTATAGGTGCTAAGAGAGTGTTTCCGAATGATTGCTTAGGAAATACTTTAACCAGGACTTGAAGTTGAAGTAGGGTAAGTGGTACAGGTGGAATTTTCCTCCCTCACAAGATGTTCTTCTACATACGCCGGATAGTCACTGGTCACAGCATTCTCTTCCCTCCCCCCGCTGACCCCCCCCCCACCCCTGAGTCTCCTCAGGCCTTTTCAACAAGCACAATCAGTGATGCTTTTAACAGGGAGTTCCTGGAATGCTAAACGAGTTAAACTCGTAGACTAGCCACTAGTGGAATGGCCAAGACTTGGAAGGAAAAAAATTCAAGGAGCCCAGCTGTTAAATTAAATTGAAGTGCTGGCTCCCTGCATCCCCAAAGCTATCCCTTGGGGCATTGTTAAAATGTAGCTCCGGGAAGGAGAAAGGACGTCCACCTGCCTAGCGGAGAAGGTTCCTTTCAGGCCACTCTGAGGAAAAAAGCCCAGCTTTCCTACCAGGGAAAACACACTAAAGAGAGATTCATGAGAAGTCTTGGACCTCTGAGCTGTACTTCCATCAACAAAATGTGTCTAGAAATAAAATTGTGAGACACAATGCAAAAAAACATATAGCTATCCTGGCTCCCTTTCCCAAAATTCTGTATCATCTCTAGGTTATACCCACTTTCAGTTTTTATTTCTTGATAAAAACTGATTTTAACAAACCTGACAGGATATTGGATTTACTTCATGAAATTCAAATAAGTGTAAGTGAAAATCTATGACTACATTGTACTAATTAACAGAGTGTTTGCTGCAACCTTGGTAGTTCTAGACCCTCCTCTCCCTCCTGTTTTCTCTTGAGCTCCTCAGCAGCCCCCACTCCCATCTTTAGATCTGGAACCACCCCTGCCCTTCACCAGGACCACCACTGTCTAAAAAAAAGAGGATGTTGGGAACACCCACCTTTGCAGATGATACCCACTTGACCTGGCTTCAATGACTGGATGATCAGAACTCAACTAGAAGAAGAAAGAAGAAGGAAAAAAGACTAATCTGATACAATTTGATAAACTTGACCTACACCTATGGATGCAGTAGCTCAAACGAGGGAATAAATCTTTACAGCGAGGATCATTCTCACCCCCTCAATACGCAGGGTAGACAGGGATGAGCAACTTGGATATTGGCTACCCAAAAAGGGGGAAGGTGGGCTACAAAGGCAAGAAGTGACTGGCTTAAAAGCTTTCAGAGGGA
>NW_006408539.1:1842085-1844969 GCF_000296735.1 Chrysochloris asiatica | reverse complement strand
AAAAAAAAAAAAAAGAGGATGTTAGAATTCCGATAGGCATTTCATTTTATCTGTAGATTGCTTTGGAGAGTATCATTATCTTATAATATCATGTCTTCCAATCCATAAACGTAGGGTGTTTCCCATTTACTTCTTATTGTTTGCTGTTAGTTGGCACTTAGTCCATTCTGACTCCTGCCCACCATACTTGTGCAGCAGAGCAGGCTCCATAGGGTTTTCAAAGTTAAGCAGACTTCCAGACCTTCTAAGGGGCTTCTGGGTGGATTCAAACAACCAGCCTTTCAGATGGTAGTCAAACAACTTCCTGTTTCCACCTTATTTAGCTCTCTATCATTTCTTTTAGTTATGTTTTGTCATTTAAATATATTCTTTTGCTGTTGTCTGCCTGCCTGTCACCGCTAAGGTCTATTCTGACCCCCACTGGCCTTGTTGGACAGAGTAGAACAATCTCGTAGCTCTTCCAATGCACAATCTTTACAGAAGCAAATTACCACGTTTGTCTCCTCTTGGAGCGGCTGGTGGGTTTGAACCACCGATACTTAGGTTAGCAACTGTGTGCTTAAACAGTGTGCTAGTGGGGCTCCTTAATTTATTCTTATCTCATTCTTTTTGAGGTTAGTATAAATGTCATTTTGTTTTCAACTTTCCTGTCCAGATTGGTCATTTCTGGTGCATAGAACCACAACCAATTTATGTGTGTTGCTCTCTGGTAGCACAGTGGTTATGAATCGGGCTGCAAACCACAGGGTCAGCAGTTTGAAACTACCAGCTGCTCCGCGGGAGAAAGATGAGGCTTTCTGCTTCCGTAAAGATTTACAGCCTTAGAAACCCTGTTCAGGGTTGCTATGGGTCGGAACTGACTCGACGGTACTTAACAACAACAACAACTTATACCCTGCAACTTTGCTGATCTATTTATTAGCTCTAATGGTTATTTTGTAGATTCAACAAATGAATTTTTTTTAATGCAATTTGCTATTTGGCATTTTAATTCTATTTCGTTATTTTTTTATTTTGAAAACTGAAAAAGTTGTTTTCAACTTGATTTTTAATAAGGAAACTTTATAACTTAAGTTGCAGTGTTCAGAAACATGGCCATGATTTTACAATAATACTAAAATTATGTTTTTGCCACCCAAAGAAATAGCCAACATCATAAGTCATTATTCTTCTCTACATACCAATCAGTGGACTACACACAGGAATGCAATCAGACCCCTGGCTCAATGTTGAGCTTGTGTGTGAACTTGGCCAAGTCATTTTACCTTTGTGTTTCAATTCCTCTAGATATAAATCACTAGCCTAATACATTGCTTGAATAAAACACATTTATATCCTAAAAGTGGAGTCCTGGTGTAGCGCTGTACGAGAAGCACTGGACTGTTAACTGCAAGGTTGACTGTTCAAACCCACCAGATGCTCCTCAGAAACCCTATAGAGGGTCACATGAGTCAAAACTGACTCAATGGCACTTGACTACAACAATAGTGCATCCTGAATGTAGATAACAGTATGTACTAAATGTGCCAGTTACTAGAGATCAGTAAGCATTCAGACATGATGGTGTGACCAGTGATCAAAAGACCACAGTTAAGGGCTATGATATTTGGACTGTACCAAGCACAGACTGCTTTTAGGTGCAGTTAGGTTTGGCACTGTAGGATAAGCACTGGACTGCTAACCACCAAGTTGGCAGTTCAAACCCACCCACCATTCCTTGGAAACCCTATACGTGGTTGTTATGAATTGGAAGCGACTCAATGTCACTTGACAGCAGCAAAAACATCAGTGCTAAAGAAGGGCTGCGTGAACGTGGGCACACTCTGATATAGGAATTGTCTTTCTAGAAATGTACCCTAAGGAGAAAATACCATAGGTATCAAAAGATACTTGTATAATAACATTTATTGGAGTCCTGGTGTGGCGCTATAGGATAAGCACTAGACTGCTAATCACAAGGTTGGCGATTCAAACCCACCAACCACTTAATGGAAACCCTATACAGGGCCGCTGTGAATTAGAACCAACTTGATGACACTTAACAATAACAACATTGCAGTATTGCATAAAATGCAAAAAATAAAAGTAAGAAAGAATAAAAATAAAGGACAGCTATAAACCTAATGCCCAATATTAGGAAGCTCAGAATAATCTGATACATAGAGAGAATGAAATACTATGTAGCCATGAAAAACAATTTAGCTCTATAGTTGATGTAAAAAGATAGACATAAGTCCCGAGTCTGAGGTTTCACTGTACCCTACTTAAAAGCTAATAAGTAAGTCTGTTATTGTTTCATGGATGTTAGCAGAAGACACAAGACTTCTAGATCAGAGACAAAGGACTATTTTTACTCACAACACAGCAAATAGCGTAAGTGTCAGTGTGTTTGCATCAGTTACCCCAAGCACAACGTCATGGACATGTGGTGGGTTTCCATCGCAGTTGAGGAACACTGAGCTTGGTGAATATTTCATAGCAAGCAGTAAGCAAGACTGCCCTTTGTTTAGGAGAGAGACGTTATCACATCCCTCAAGAATGCTCACTGCAAAAAACAACATTGAGAAATTCAAGCCAGATTTAGAAGCTGTTGTAGAATGAGAGGTATCATTGTTGATATCAGATGGATCTTGGCTGAAAGCAGAGAATACTATGCAAAAGATTTGACCATGTGGAGTATAACAAACTCTGGATCACATTACAAAGAATAGGTATTCCAGAGCACTTCATTGTGTTCATAAGGAACCTGTACATAGACCAACAGACAGTTATCCTAACAGAAAAAGAGAATATAGAATGATTTAACATCAGGAAAAGTATGTGCTAGGGTTGTATTCCTTCATTATACTTATTCAATCTGTATGCTGAGCAAATAATCCAAGAA
>NW_006408539.1:1830891-1841470 GCF_000296735.1 Chrysochloris asiatica | reverse complement strand
CAGCCAGAATGCTCCTTAGAACTCAGGTAGTGAGACTTTGTCTCCCAAACTTTGGGTGCATTATCAGGAGGGACCAGTCCCTGGAGAGGGACATTATGCTTGGTAAAGTGGAGGGTCAGCAAAAAAAAAAAGAGGAAGACCCCTGACGTGATGGATTGGCACAGTGGTGGCAACACTGTGCCCAAATGTAAAAGCAATTGTGAGGATGGTACAGGACCAGGCAATGTTTCATTCTGTTGTGCAGAGGGTCATTATGAGTCAAAACCAACTGGACGTCACCTAACAATAACAGCATAAAACTATATCATGTTTAACAGCAAACAAGACACCTGATGTTGTAATCATTTTGATCAGATTAAGTGAGAGGCATTATCTTTGGGCAATCCAGGCTGAGTTTTTAGGGAATTAAAGCTACTTTTCCTTGCTGTGATTAGTAACATAAAGCTGCCAGCAAGCTCAAGGCCAGCAGAAGAAAGTCTCTGGTTGCTAGCAGATCCTAGCAGGGGAGCAGGTGAACTCTTCTGTGGGATTAGAAACCAAAATCTGTCCTCAGTATTCCCTGGTTACTAGATTGAGAAAAGAGGCAACTAGAGCCTGAGTTATCAGGATGGTTGTTGTGGAGAGCTGGAAGGAAATCTAGCAGACAGAGCCAGAGGGTGGAAGCCAAGAACACCCTGCACCAAAAAAACCTAGAAACTCATCAGAAATGAGCTCAGGCAACTGCAGCCTGATGTAGGTGTGAGGAATGGTCCAATGAGGTCCGAGAAGCAGGGGTCCCCCACAGTACACTTTGGGCAGCTCTGGGCTCTGACCCTGGTGGCTTTAGCCTCTGGCTCTTACCATAGCCATTACCCTGGCATGGCTGGCCCTACAAGCTCCTGACCGTGCACATTATCAGTGGAACAGCAGCTCAGAGAGGGACGGAGCCAGGTGATTGATCTCTTGAAGCCCCTTTCAGCACTCAAATCCACCCATCAGTTGTTATGTCCTCAAAGCCCTCTCCTTGAACTTTGGGAGTGATCCTCAGGGGGAACTCCAGTTCCGGTGGCTGTGGAAGCTCTGCCACCTTCTGCCCCATTCCCCAGAACCACGTGACATCACGTAACATTTATTCCAGTTCTCTAGGGAAATAACCCTGGGTAATTGACCCCAGCATCATTCTACTCTGCTGTGTTAACAAGGGAGGGCAGCTGTTGTTAAGTGTCACTGAGACCCTGCATAGGGTTTCTGAGGAGTGACTGATGGGTTTGAACTGCTGACCTTGCAGTTCAAACAGACTTGCAGTCCAGTGCTTTATCCTACAGAGCCACACCAGGACTCCTTTAGGAGAGGGCTAGTCACTTCATTTTCATGGATAAAATGTCCAGTGAAAATCATAGAAGTCCTGATTGACTGTCTTCACAGTTTTGGTGTTTTGAGCTTTGTTTTGTTTTTTTATCATGAAAGCACTATGTGTGCTCATATATTTATTCTCACGTTTACCCTGTTCTTGGAGGCTTTGACAATGACTTCTGTGTATGAGACGCAATCTCAGATAAAGCACATCCAGGAACACAGAGTGCTTCTCAGGGTAAACACTCACACATATTTTGCTGAATGAACAAAGGAAGCATCCAGCATGGAACTGTAAGAATTTACTCTGTCCCCCTTAATGTGGACAAGAGGATTATAAGCCCTTAGACTGTCTTCTTTAATGGACAGTACCTTGGCCAATAAATTGTCTCTGGTAGCGTAGTGGTTACGAATCGGGCTGCGAACCTTAAGGTCAGCGGTTCGAAACTACCAGCTGCTCCGTGGGAGAAAGATGAAGCTTTCTACTCCCGTAAAGATTTACACCCTCGGAAACCCTCTACAGGGTCGCTATGGGTCGGAACCGACTCGATGGCACATAACAACATAAGTTAGACTTATATTTCAAAAGAAGGGAAAGGACTTGTGTTTCAAATCCTTTCGTGTGTTTTAAGAAGTCCTGGTGACACTATAGGATAAGCACTTGACTGCTACATAAGAAGTCAGCAGTTCAAACCCCCCAGCCACTCTGTGGGAGAAAAAATGTGGCTTTCTGCTTCTGCAAAGATTTCAAGTCTGGGAAACCCTATACAGGGTTGCTACGAGTCAGAATTGACTTGATGGAAGTGAGCTTAGAGCTTGATATGTTTCAGGTGGTTCTGTCTGGCAAGACCATGAAATAGGCCTGCACCACTGGCCTCTGAGCATTGTCTGGAAGAAGAAAATTCTGAAAGTGTTCTGTATAGTATGTTGTTGTTGTTTGTTGTTAGGTACCATCAAATTGACTTCAACTCATGGCAACCCTGTGCACAACATAACAAAGCACTGCCTGGTCCTAGACCATCCTCAAAACTGTTATGTTTGAGCCCATTGCTGTTGCCACTGTGCCAATCCATCTCATCAAGGGGTCTTCCTCTCTTTTGCTGACCCTTCTTCACTTTACCCGAGCATGATGTCCTTCTCCAGGGACTGGTCCTTTCTGATAACATATCCAAAGTATGAGAGACAAAGTCTCACCATCCTGGCATCTAAGGAGCACTATGGTTGCATTTCTTCCAACACAGATTTGTTAGTTTTTCTGGCAGTCCGTGGTTCTTTTAATATTCTTCTCTAACTCTAAAACTCAAATGCATCAATTCTTCTTCCTTATTCGTTGTCCAACTTTTAAATGCATATGAGGTTTTTGAAAATACCATGGCTTGGGTCAGGCATAACTTAGTCCTCAAACTAATGTCTTTGCTCTTGAACACCTTAAAGAAGTCCTTTGCAGCTGATTTCCCTAATGCAATACAACATTTGATTTCTTGACTGCTGCTTCCATGAGTGTTTATTGTGGATCCAAGCAAAATGAAGTCCTTGACAATTTAAATCTTTTCTGCATTTATCATGATGTTACTTATTGGTCCAGTTGTGAAGACTTTTGGTTTGGGGTGTGTTTTTGTTTTGTTTTTTTTACTTTAAGGTACAATCCATACTGAAGGCTGCAATCTTTGCTCTTCATCAGTAAACCATCTTCACTTTCAGCAAACAAGGTTGTATCATCTGCATACCACAGGTTCTTAATAAGTCTTCTTGCAATCCTGATGTCGCATTCTTTTTCATATAATCCAACTTCTCAGATTATTTGCTCAGCTCACAGACTGAATTGTTGTTGTTGTTAAGTGCCGTTGAATTGGTTCTAACTCATAGAGACTTTGTATAGGGTTTTCAAGGAGCAGCTGGTGGGTTTGAACCACCAACCTTGTGGTTAGCAATCCAGTGCTTATGCTATAGCGCCACACCAGGACTCCATTGAATAAGTATGGTAAAAGAATACAACCCTGGTGCATACCTTTCCTGATTTTAAACCATTCACACCATTCCCTTGTTCTGTTGTAACAACTGCCCCTTAATCTATATACGAGTTCCTCATGAACACAATTAAGTGTTCTGTAATACTCATTCTTTGCAATGGTATCCATACCTTGTCATGATCCACAAATCTAAAGTCTTTGCATAGTCAGTAAAGCACAAGTAAACATCTTTCTGGTATTCTCTGGTTTCAGCCAATATCCGTCTGACATCAGCAATGATATCCCTAGTTCCATGTCTTCTTCTGAATCTGCCTTGGATTTCTGGCAATTCTCTGTTGATGTACTGTTGCAGCCTTTTTTTTTCAATTATCTTCAGCAAAATTTTACTTGCATGCTATATTAATGATATTGTTTAATGACTTCTGCATTCCACTGAGTCACCTCTCTTTGGAATGCGCACAAATATGGATCTCTTCCAGTCAGTTGGCCAGATGTCTTCCAAATTTCTTGGCATAAAAGAGTGAGCACCTCCAGTGCTTGAATGGTTTGTTGAAAGATTTCAATTTGTATTTCATCATTTCCTGGAGTTTTGTTTTTTGCCAGTGCCTTCAGTGCAGCTTGGGCTTCTTACTTCAGTTCTTGATCACAGGCTACCTTTTGAAATGGTTGAATATCAACCATTTATTTTTGGTACAGTGACTGTATTCCTTCTATCTTATTTTGATGCTTTCTGCATAATTCAATATTTTGTTCATAGAATCCTTCAATTTTGCAAAATGAAGACTCACATTTTTTCTTCAGTTCTCTCAGTTAGAGAAATGCTGAGCATGTTCTTCCCTTTTTGGTTCTCTAACTCCAGATCTTTGCACATTTTGTTATAATACTTTACTTTCTCTTCTCAAGCTGCCTTTTGCAATTTTCTAGCCAGCTCTTTTTCTTCCTCATTTCTTCTATACTTTCTGCATAGTATAGAGAGAGGTCATTATGGGAAGAATTAGGACAGATTATGCTACATTAAGGAAAAATAAGTTCCTCTTTATTTGTTGTTGCTAAATGCTGTTGAGTCATTTCTGGTTCATAACAACTCTGTATAGGGTTTCTGAAGCTGTAAATCTTTGCAAGAGCAGAAAGCCTCATCTTTTTCCCATGGTGTGGCTGGTAGGCTCAAACCACCAATTTGTGGTTCACAGTCTAGCTTATCCTTCAGAGTCACCTCACTCCAATCCATGTGTGTCCGAATAGAAATGTGCTCTATAGGGTTTCCAATAGCTAATTTTTCATAAGTACATCATGAGACTTTTCTTCTGAGGTGTCTCTGAGTGGACTCAAAGCTTCAACCTTTTGGTTAGCAACCTAGTGCACTAAACATGTATACCACCCAGGGATGCCTACTACCATGCATGTGTTGTGTGCTTCAGAGTCCATTCCAACTCATTACAGGGTTTCCAGGACTGGAAATCTTTACCAAAGCAGACTGCCACATCTTTCTACCTCAGAGCAGCTGATGAGCTCAAATCAGTGACCTTTAGGTTAGTAGCCAAGTGCTTTACCCACTGTGCCAATTAGTATTTATTGTATAATAACATTATATAAAAACAAAAATCAAACCGTGGCCCTCTAGTCAAATTCTCACTCTGAGCAATCCTATAAGACAGATTAGGATTGCCCCATCAAGTTCTTGAGGCTGGAAACATTTATGGAAACAGAGCAATGCATCTTTGTACCATGAAGTAGCTAGTGGGTCTGAGCCAACAACTTTGTAGTCAGCAGTCCAGGGGTTAACCACTGTGCCACCAAAGCACCTGTGAATACTAGATACCAAACCAAACTCACTGCCATCGAGTTGATTCCAACATATTATTACCCTATATAGAGTTCCTGAGACTATAAATCATTTTGGGAAGAGACAACTTCATCTTTCTGCCACAGAGAGGCTGATGCATTTGAACCATCGAAATTGCAGTTAGTAGCACAGCTGACACCTAACCCATACCACCACCAGGGCTCCTTTAATACTATATATCAACCCCCACCCCCCAAAACAAGGAGCTCTGGTAGCGTAGTGGTTACGAATCAGGCTGTGAACCACAAGGTCAGCAGTTCGAAACTACCAGCGGTTCCGCGCGAGAAAGATGAGGCGTTCTGCTCCCGTAAAGATTTACAGTCTCGGAAACCCTGTGCAGGGTTGCTATGAGTCGGAACCGACTCCACGGCACTTAACAACAACAACAACAATCCTCCGAACACACAAACAAAAATCCAATGCCATAGAGTCTGTATGGTGGTGGTGGCGACTGTGTACCACCAAATCCAACTTCTGGCCACCCTGTATAGGGCTCCTAGGCTATAAATCTTTATGGGAGCAGAAAGCCTCATCTTTATCCTGAAGAATGGCAAAGATTCAAACAACTGATCTTGCAGTTAGCAACCCAGATCTGAATCTACTACGCTACCAGGGCTCCTTATTGAGTCTATATTGCTGTTGTTAGGTGCTGCCAAGTTGATTCTGACTCATAGCAACCCTGTATAGGGTTTCTGCAGAGCAGCAGGTGAGTTTGAACCACCAACCCTACAGTTAGCAGTCTAGTGCTTCTCTTACAGCACCATATAGTCACTGATAACTATTGTTCACTCATTGGAAGAATGTGTGTGCATTTGCAGTGTTTGTGGCATCATAGGTACCCCAGGGAAAATGAGAGAGTAAATCTGCACACTTGTTTTATAATTGAGGAATTAGGGAATGCACATGAAACATAAAGGAACAAAAAATGCTAACCAGTGTGTGTCCAACTTTAGGAGAAAATGGAGAGACAGAGGAGAGGCAAATAGTTTGAGATCTGAGAGATGCTTTAAGAAGAATTTGAAAGTTATTGCTCACTCTGTTTGAAGTAAAAGCAGACATTTTACTGAGGATGATGCAATCAGTGAATTGGGGAAACACAGGGCAGAAAGGAATCTACCAAGTGCCCTGAAGTATGGAGGGAGAGGTGAGCTCTTATAGTAAAGATTGAATAAATCATGAAATTGCCAGAACAACAACTACAACAACAACAAAAATCTGTTGGAAAAAATACAGCCAGAATGCTCCTCAGAAGAGAGGGTGTTGAGACTCCATCTCATGTGTACATGTTATCAGGACAGGCTGGTCTCTGGAGAAAGACATCATGACGTCATACTTGATGTCTTGATGTCCTTGAAAAAGAGGAAGCACCTCAACGAATACATTGACATGGTTTCTGCACCAATGGACTCAAAAACAGCAATGATTGTAAGGATGGCCCAAGACCAGGAATTATTTCGTTCCGTGGTATATAGGGTTACTACGCATTGGAACTGACTCGACAGCATCTACCAACAACAACAATCCAGGAGGTGACCAATAAATCAAAACATAATGTGGAAAAGGGGGCAGTGATGGCTCAGTGCTAGAATTCTCACCTTCCAATAAGGAAACCAAGGTTTGATTCCCGGCCAATGCACCTCATCCACCAACAAGTATCCGGAAAGCTTGAATGTTATGTGACAGATTTCAGCTGAGCTCCAGGCTAAGATGAGCTATGAAGAAACACAGAGCAATTTACCTCCATAAAGGACATGGGATTCTAGCACAACAACCCAGTCCCAGAATGCCTGGAGTTGTCACAAGTCAGCATCTGACTTAGCTAACAACAAAAACAACAATCCTGGAGGGCATCTGGATATGGAATTCTTGGCAAAATATGCCCATGGGTCAAATCCAGGGCATCCCCTGTTTTTGTTTAGAAAGGTTTCTTGAAACACAGCCACTCCCATTCATTTCCATAGGAAGTCACACTTCAGTGGCAGATTTGAGCAGGGGCTACAGAGACTTTATCACCTACAAAGCTGGAAATATTCATTGTCTGGCTCTTTGCAGAAGTAAGTCTGCAGATCTTGTTCTAGATTTATGCGCTGATTCCCCTTGACCTTGGTCCCACATGTTGTTTGTTTTCCTACTGACAAAGCCTGGATCAAGAATAACAATCCTCAATTGCTTTAGAAATAGATGCCACATAAGAGCACCATCTATTTCACTGTGGACAGCTAAGAAGCTTCATTTTGCTGAAACTCTGCTCTCCTTCAGCCTTGTAGAACCAAGAGTGGGCACCTGCCTGCAATGCTGAGCTGACTTCATCCATTATTGATGCTACCACAGAGCAGATGTAGAGGAAGCACGGGGCAGCTCCTGCCAGCCCTGAGGTAGCCTTCTCCACAGTACTGTGTTTCTTCCTGTTGTAGTTCCCTGGGGTTTGAAGAAATGAACCAGTGTGACAATGTGACTGAAGGGCAGCTAGCGTGCATTGGCCCTCTTACATTTATGGAAACAAGACACTTCCCTTTAGGACTTTAGCAGTTGTACAAGTTCCCTTCAATTAGCTCAAGGGTGTTGATGCTGCAAGAGGTCTTGTGGGGCATTTCTAGTTTCAATCTTCTCATCTTTATAGATGAGGAACTGGAGCCCAGGGAAATGGAGTGATTGGCCCAGTGCAGTGTCACCCAGTTTGTTAACCAGGCAGCCAGGTTGGAGTCCAGATCCTTCCACTCTAACATTCTCCCCAATTCATTCATACAATCAGCAGGTATAGAGTAGGCATTTACTATGCAGCAGGAACTGCAATGGAGGCCTGGTGTGGCACTGTAAGATAAACACTGGACTACTAACCGAAAGGTTGGCAGTTCAAACCCATCAACTGCTCCTTTGAAACCTTATATAGGGTTGTTATAAGTCAGAATCAACTTAATGACACTTAACAACAACAATAACAGGAACTGCAATGGGTGTTATTTATACAGACTCATTAAGAAAGCAGACATGACCCCTGAGGCTGTTCAGTTAAGAGACACATATTAAATGAATAATACCTATACAACAATCATTAAAAATTTCAATAACTGTTATAATGGACAAGAACAAATCATAGATAATATTCGGGAAAACCTATTACGTATATTTTATTGATTCTAAGCATACTTTTTTTTTAGCATTTAAGTTTCTCTGAAATCAAGATGTATCTTATAAGAGATACGTTCTTAAATTATAATGAATGACATTTTTACTTTCTGAGTAGTACCTAAAATAATGGAACATCTTACAGTTTATACTTGCTGTTGTTGTTGTTAAGTGCTGTTGAGTCAGAAGACTCATAGCAGCCTTGTATAGAATTCCTAAGGAGTGACTGGTGGGTTTGAACTGCCTACCTTGTAGTTGGGAGTCCAGTGCTCATCCTACAGCACTATACCAGGACTCCCTAAATGATAATACATGGTACTTTTACTTCCTGAGTAGTACATAAAATAATGGTACATCTTACAATTTATGATATTGTGGTATACATACATATGTATATATGTATATATAGAGAGAACTCTGGTATCAAGTTGGGCTGCTAACCTCAAGGTCAGCATTTTGAAATTACCAGCTGTTCCTTGGGGAAAAAATGAGGCTTTCTGCTCCCATAAAGATTTACAGCCTCAGAAACCCTATACAGGGTCGCTATGAGTCAGAACCAACTCCATGGCACACCACCATATATATAGATATGGATATATGGAGTTTTGGCATGGTACTGTGGATTAATGCGCTGGACGGCAAAGTCGATTTGAACTGCAAAGTTGGCAGTTCACTGCAAAGTTGGCAGTTCAAGCTCACCAGCTGCTCCTCAGAAACCCTATGCAGGGTTGCTATGGGTCTGAAGTGGCTCAACGGCACTTAACAACAACATATGTATATATGTGTAGTAGATAAGACAGCCAAGGAAGAACGTTCTTCATTTGAGCCATATTCTTGAGCCAAACAGAGAAGTTGCTGCAGGGGATAAAACATTCTAGAAAATGGAATTAACATGGTGAAACTCAAAAATCAAAAAGAAGCTACTGCTGTTGAGTTCTGTGGAGTCGGTTCTGAAACATAAGGACTCTGAACAGGGTTTCTGAGGCTATAAATCTTTAAAAGAGCAGAAAGCCTCATCTTTGTCCCAGGAAGAAATAACTAGGTGCCTTTAAGAACTGAGAAAAGGCCATTGTTATGAGGTGGTACTGTATGTCCCAGGAAGTATGTACAGCAGCCAGGTCACACAGAGGTTTGAGAGCTGTGGTCAAGAATTTGAATTGGAATACGGGAGGGATACAAAAAGCTTTGTTTTTTTTACATCAGGGAAATGCAAAATTCATGTTATTTATTTATGAGGCAAGATTTGGATCAGGGAGCCAAGATGGAGCCATTTTAGCAGAGCAGGAAAGAGACGACCATGGCCCAAGCTGGAATGGGGCAGTGAAAATGGACAAGGGTGATGTGGGAGATGCTTAGAAGGTGCCCTAGGCAGGACCCTTCCCTCAGTGTGTGGGCATAAGTAAGAGAAGAGGTTAAAGAACAAACACCTTCTCATGGGCTTGTTTCTGTAGTCACCATTCTGAAGATCTTCTGAACTCTCCTTGAGTCTTCATAAGCCCTGGACCATGGAACCTTCTTGAGGATCCCACAGATGAAGAGGTGGGCTTCCTCCTTGCTACTTCAAGCATGTTTCTCAGTTGTTTTGGCTCTTCCTCAGCTCATCTTTCCTCCTGTTCACATTGGCCTGATCAACTACTATAAGCAAATATTGTGGAGAGGTGCAAAGACATACAATGTGATTCCCCTAAGGCTCTTAACCCCAAAATGACCATGCATTACACACCAGGCCCATTCCCATCACCACAGGCTCCTCTACAAGAGTCTGTGGGTGGGGCTTGTGTGTAGGAAGTTGGACTCCATTTTTGCAGGTTCGGTGCCTGCCTTTCTCCATTTTTCTCACCAGCATGCATTGGTTGCTGGGAAGACATCAAAGAAACCTCAAAGAACCCACCCCTACCACCTCCACCTGGAAATGACTGCTGTGCTTACTGCCTTTCAAGGAGTTTGGAGTAAATGGTTCAAATCCACCATCTGCTCCATGGGAGAAAGATGTGGCAGTCTGCTTCTAGAAAGATTACAGCCTAGGAAACCAAATGGGACAGTTCTAGTCTGTCTGTAGAGTCACCATAATGAGCTGGAATTGACTCAGTGAATTGAGTGGGTGTAGAGAGAAAACTCTATGCATAGCAGAGAAACATTGTCAGATATAGGACTGGAAGGTGGGAGGGCACTCAGAAAGCGATTGTGAGAAAAAATGCCTACTCAAAGTAGGGTTGGCCATAATGACACGAATACAGTTAAGCTCGGGGGAGAAAAGCACACAGAACCTGCATTTGCTGATGGGCAACAGCTTAAGGTGAGGAGAAAC
>NW_006408539.1:1803646-1830791 GCF_000296735.1 Chrysochloris asiatica | reverse complement strand
GTTTCGTTCTGCTGTGCGTGGAGTCTCTATGAGTCGGTTCCGACTCGATGGCACCTGACAACAACAACAGATGAGTTTCAGTTCAGATCATGACAAAGGAACCACGTGAATGGTTCTGGTGCACACCTACTCCTGCCTGCTTCCCTCGGTCTCAGCCAGTGTGAGCATCACCCATGGTTGGTGGAGCTGGTGGGTGACAAGCACCACCTCCTCATGCCTGCTCATTCCACAGCAGCTGGCTTTGCCTCCCCATCATCTGGCACATGTGGAACCAGTACCAGCAACTGGGTGATGAACCGGGGGTGGAACCCTGTTTGTGGTCTCCACAAATATCTGCTCCTGTGAGTTTTGAATTCCTCTGGCATTTGGCATTATGAATCAGACTGTGGACCTTAAGGTCAGCAGTTCAAAACTACCAGCTGCTCCATGGAAGAAAGATGAGGCTTTCTGCTCCCGTAAAGATTTACAGCCTCAGAAATCCTGCACAGGGTCGCTATGGGTCAGAACTGACTCGACAGCACTTAACAACAACAACAATTTCTCATTTAGCACTCAGCTTTTGATGCGTAGAGGAATTTTTTTTATTCCTTTCTTGGCACCATGTCCCATCTCTCCAACTAGATAGTAAGGCCGAGGACCAGCACCTACGTCACTGCCGAGAGCCACACACAGTGCTATGAGAAGAGTAGGCTTTCTCTCTGATGGCTGATAAAAGCTTGATTGGTTCTCCAAAGACTCTGAAACTCCAGAAGTATGAAATGTCTCCATAACCCATGCCTAAGAATTGAATGGCTCTTGGGAACTAACTGAAGAAAGGAGAGAAGGCATACGTAGATGGGTCAGGGATAAGATGAGGCCTTGCTAACAATCCAAACTCCAGGCGGTGGTATAGAGGACTGCATCCTACACCGTATTACTATACAAGGAACAGGGGTCTCTAACCACATATGGCAAAATACTTTCTTGTTGCTGCCCAGTGCTCATCCTTAAGAGCGGCTGCATAGAGTAGTGTGTAGAAAAGGATTGTAAGACGATACTCATGACCACAGGGAAAGTGCAGGGTCCATTGGAATTGATTGCCAGGGGCAGAGTATGCATTGGTCATTCTGTAGCTGATGCTGAGAACTTGGAGTTGGGTGTGTGGTATAATTGACAATTCTAGGACCTTCCTCTGCGAAGAGAAGAACCGTGTCCAGAAGCTAAAGAAGGACGTCATGCCATGGTGGATTCGTCTAGGTCAGACAGTTGGTCATCCAGTGTACCACTCAGACAGCTCCCCTTTGGGGCACCTGGAGCACGTATGAGGAAATCAAGACAGAGGTGTGTATACAGAAGGAGATGCAGCCAGAGGAAGACTTGGGCTCTTGGCTAAGCTCTTGGCTACAACACTCCACTCACTAGTGTTATAAGAGCAGCCCAGTTCGGGATCAGAAAGGGAGGCTGGGCCATCACCACGGCCACCAAGCAAGACTGCAAGAGGCAGGAATTAACAAGTCCTGGGATCATGTTCCCATCACCTCTAACCTAAATAAGTACAGTGACCCTCCATCCTTCTTGTTCATTCCATTCCAGTTTGTTATTATTAATGCTGCCAGAAATTCTATATAAAGAACACACCTCAGGTAACCCACTGCCATCAAATCAATTCCAACTCGTAGTGACCCGATATGACAGAGTAGGACCGCCCACATAGGGTTTCCAAGGCTGTCAATCTTTACAGAAACAAACAATCACATCTTTCTCTTGCAAAGCAGCTGGTGGGTTTGGACTGTCAACTTTTAAACTAACAGTCGAGTCCAGTGGTTAAGCACTAGACTGTTAGCTTAGAGGTCAGCAATTCAAACCCACCAGCTGTTCTCCTGCAGCCTCTGCCAGTATGATGGCCCAAGTCAAGAAGAGTTAGCTAGTCTGGGTCTGAATTCACTCTGTTCACCAAATGAAAGATTACTATTCATTCAGGTGGTCAGTATGCGTCTTTGGTTCTTCCACATCTATAGAAGAAATGTCTTCATTATTCTCAGATGCCCCTGTTTAGTAGGTGGTCTCAAAAACAAGAACCCCAAGAAATGTTTTTTTTAAAAACAAACAGCTTTACTGAGAAAATATACGTATCCTAATATCCAGCCATTTAATGTGTACAATTCAATGATTTTTAGTATATTCATAGGATTATGCAACCATCAGTGCAATCTAATGTTAGAAACCTCATACCTATTAGTAGTTACTCCCTATCACCTGAGACAAACACTAATCCCGATAGATATCTTAGTTTATACTGTTGTTTTGTTAAGCGCCATGGAGTCAGTTCCAACTCACAGAGACCCTGTAGAGGGTTTCCGAGGAGCAGTTGGTGAGCTTGAACTGCTGACCTTGGGTTCAAACCATCCTTGCAGTCCAGCACATTAACCTACAGTGCCACACCATGATCCTGTTAGTTTGTATGGCATGATCCTATCTCAAATAAAGTGTCTATATATAACTATGTATCTGCATGTCACCAAAACATATTGTCAGTGGTTGTGGGGGCTTACAGTAATTAATGAGGGACTTTCCTACTCTGATTTATCTAGTTCAGTTACGTTTGATTTCAATATAACTTTACTACTTTTTTATTGTGGCAAATTTATATCCATATGTGTGTATACATAGCAAAATATATTTTACATGTGCAATTCAGTGACATTCATTGTGTCATATTGTGTAACCATTACCATTGTTGATTTCCAAATGTTTCTATCACCCAAGAGGGAAATTCAATGGCCCCTAAAGCAATGACTCCTTCCTCCCCTCTCTCCCACCACTTGTTGTTGTTGTTGTTGTTAAGTGCCATTGAGTCAGTTCCAACTCACAACGACCCTGTACAGGGTTTCCGAAGAGTGGTTTGTGGGTTTGAACTGCAGACTTTGTGCTTATCCTATAGCACCACACCAGGACCGGTAACCACCAATAAATTCTTATTTCTATGCATCTGCCTTTTCTGGATATTTCATGTAAGTGGGATCATAAAATATTTGTCCTTTTGTGATTCAGATTCCAGTCCATGGCAACTCCATATGTGTCAGACCAGAACTGTGGTTTTCAAGGACTGAGTTTTCAGAAGTTGCTCACCAGACCTTTCTTCTGAGATGTCTCTGGGTGGACTAAGACCTTCAAATTATCCATTAGCAGCAAGTGTATTCACCATTTGTACCATCAGGGTCTTACAGTCACTGAAAATCCACGTTGTCATCAAGTGGTAAGTCACTCGTGACCCATAGCCACCCTGCATAGCGTTTCCAAGGAGCAGCTGGTGTGTTCGAACCACAAACCTCATGGTTAGTACTTCAGTGCTGATCCTACAGCGCCACAGCAGGACACCTTAAAAGTCATAGTTTTATATATATAATCCCATTTGGGTGGGCTATGAAGGCATGTTTGTCAAGGCAGAGGACAGAATATATTTTATTTAATAATTTGCTATCTGGGTTTATAACTAAAATATTTAAGCATTTGGTCCTGTGGGCCTCCACTTGCAATCTTGTCCTTGGCTCCTAAATATTAGGAGTGGGCCATTCTGAGGCTGTTGATCTCAGCTAGCTGGCCAGGTGGAAGGGAGAGTCTGTTTCTAGGAATCTTTCCTAGTGACTGTTAAGGATAGGATTTGAACCTCTAAATTGGAACACTTGGGAGTAGCAAGTAGATTCAGTATTTCTAGTCTGCCTTTACTGTTGGCAAATTCTTTCACCCCACTGAGCGTCAAGTTCCTCATCTGTAAATGGGGACAATGGTCACCTTATGGAGTTGTTATAGTGATGGAGTGAATGACGGGGAAGTTTTTTAACACAGTGCCAAATTCTCTTAAACATTCAATAAATGGTTGCACAGCAATTCAGTGTCAAGCACTAGGCTGCTAACCAAAAGGCAAATGGTTTGAACCCACCAGCACTCCCCAGGAGAAAAGTATAGCTATCTGCTTCTGTAAAGAACTTCTATGGGTTCATCTGATTCTGTTACACAGGGTCGCTATGAGTCGGAACCAATCCCACAGCACATAACCAACCAACCATAGGGTCATTACAAGTTAGAATTAACAATGGGTCTGGTTTTGGTTCTTGCTGTGGTTTATCACTGCCTCCTCTCTGATCTAACACCACCTTGAGAACATTTAGAAGACATTAGTAAACACAGTTCTCCAACTAAGTGGGGTACTGGAAACTGCTCACTAGAGATGCATTTAGAGGAGAGTCAGTACGCCCACGATCCACTTCTTCCACTCAGGGCCTAGGGAGTCTCCCTGTCCCTTTTGGAGTGTGTTTAAGCCCCACAAACTGAGAACTGCCTAGGGATCTACAGGACCTTCCAAAGGATTCCCAGGAAGCAATACTCCAGCTGGGTGGGTGCGGACAGTAAACTGAAGAAATCCTGAATGGGTCATGGGTCTGACATCAGCAGCTGTGCCTGTCACACAGACTGGGAAGCCACCGGGAGAGAAGGGGAGTCGTTTGTATCCTTTCCTGGACTTGACCTTTTATACTCAGTGAGAGCCCATCTCAGTACCATCCATGGCTACACTTCCACTGTTGTTGTTGTTGTGTATCGTGGAGTTGGTTCTGACTCATAGCAAGCCTGTATAGGGTTTCTGAGGAGCGGTAGGGGAGCTTGACCCACCAACCTTGCAGTTCAAACCGACTGAGCAGTCCAGCGCATTAACCCACAGCGCCATGCCAGGACTCCACTCCTCTGACCTTAAACTCAAGATCAGAGTGAAAGTCTACTCTTTTAAGTTAAGGGCCTTAGCATTTAGTTCATCCAACCCTTCTCTGCCGAGGGGAAGACTGAGATCCAGAGTGATGGCCAGAGTCACAAAGGGACAGAGCCAGTGCGACATTCTGACTTCCCATCTGAGGTTTCCTCTCACAGGGGTTGGGGTCTCAGGACCCAGAAGCCCTGTCTTGGAGGCGCTACTGAGGGCAGTGTAACTGATGAAAACATCTATTTTCATAAGTTAATGCCTATTGAGAGTGTTTCAAAGAAGAGAATCTGGGAGAAAGAATAATAATATTATTTCCCATGATGGAAGCACATTTTATTAGATAAAAATGATCAAAGCATAGAAAACCTCCCGAAACATAAAGAGCATGACAAAAATTCTCTACATCTAAAATATTGCGTCTTTTAAGACTGGTAATTGAAAAATGCCAGAAAGCTGGAAGGAGTCAACACTGATGTATACAAGGTTTCTTAAGACAAGGACAGCATAGTGTAAGGGCGGCAGTAATATTGGATGAAGTTGTTGACAGAGCTGAATTACATCACTAACTTATGTGTAGGCTGTGGGCCAAGTCACATCACCTCCCTAGACTTCAGTTTCTTTTCTTGTAAAATGACACTTCTAGACTATGTTATTCCTTAGGACTCCTACAACCGTAAAACTTTCCATGGTATATTATTCTAATCACCTGCAAAATTTCGCCCGCCTCTTCTAAGCTTGTGAGTGCCTTGTTGATTATGTTCACTCTAGAGAGTGCAGTGAGTCTTTTTCCATTTTAATTAAAAACTTGGCCTTCCTAAAAATAATTTCCATCAAACCAAGAGCCCAGAAGTCCAGGTTAATTAACATGGATCAGCATTCTTGACGTTCTCCATCACATTAGAGTTTATTTTCCATCTTGGAGACAAATAGTTTTCAACTTCTTGTTATTTCTGAGTTGTCCTTAATGCTTGAGACAGCTCTGGGTGTAAATAATGTGTAGCTCACTGTCTTTTCCAAATCATTTAAGTTCAAAACCATCGAGCCAAAGAATAATTCTTCCAGCACTCTGCCGGATGCCACCAACCAAGCTACCATATGGTCGTTTGCACTGAGAGTGGCCTTTCAGGCTAAGACATTCTGTTTGGGATGAACAGATTATGAATGTCAAGCCTCCGGGTACTGGGCCTTATGTATCCCCTGTTTTAATTAGAAATTATAATTCCTGTCTTCAGTCCACATCCTAGGCAACCTAGTCAATTGCAAGAGTGGGTTTAAGTCAGAAAGGTAGTAGCGGTGATGTTAATGATAATGACACTTAACATTTGCTGAGGGTTTGAGATGCCAGTATGACACATGGACTCTCCCATATTGAATCCTACAAGGACCCTCTGAATGTAGTGTTATTCTTATGTTCAGTCTATAGAAGTGGACCCTGAAGCTTCCATAAGGTCACAAAGATAGTGGTGTAGGCAGGATTCAGACCCCAACTGTGTAACTCCAAATCAAGCTATGACTTTAAAGAATGAAAGGAGAATGGAATGGCATGGCCCTGTACCTGTGTGCCCCAGCACATCAGAAAAAAGAAAAAGGCCCAGGCTTTGTATGCAATTTTATGCAGTTTTCTTAAACAAGAAACATTTATGCAAAATCTAGCATGTGTTGAATCCATGTGATAACCTAAAATAAGATAGAGTCTGCGCACTCAAGGAACTTGTAATCTAATAGCAGGAACACCAAAATGTGTATAAATTATTACAAAGAAGGAACAGAACTAAGCTAGAATATGATGGTACAAAATACAGGGGACAGTTGGCCAAGGACAGTTGAACAAGAGTGAGCCACAGAACATGAAGGCTCTTCTCTGGTTTATCTGAAGAATCACAACACCTCAGTGGGTCATGTCTTTGTTTTTCTCTGGATGTATTTTGATAAAAATATATGTGAACTGCTGGCGGCCAGGGGGCAGGCGTTCGGGGTGATGCATGCAGGGGATTGTAATAATTGCAGTGAAACGAAATATGATAGGATGAATGTAAAGATAATGTTCTCCCATGTAAACTAACACATAATTCACAATAAAAACAAAAATTTTTAAAACATATGAAAAATCAGATGTTTCTGGTCTATTGCCTATGAGGGCACCAGCTTCACCCATTATCCGTTTAGGTGGAGCTTTGCCTCTGGAGTCCTGCCTCTAGGGTGCAAGCTCTGCTGAGTACAGGACCTCTAGCCCAGATAACCCGCATCACAGCATCTCCTCCGCCTGAGGAAGAGTTCTCCACCATTAGCCCCACTCACCAAGACCGCCTGTTCATGGTAGATCTTAGCAAGTGTGTAAGAATGGCATGGTGGGGGTGTCTGACCTCCTCTCACTTCATGAGCGGGAGCGTGAACCACCACCAAATTCAACCCAAGACTGATTCCTACGAGGTGGAGGTCAGGATCAGACAGATGATTCTCTCCAGCCTTTTCACCGATTCTGCCACCAGTCATTCCTCCCACAGAATTCTCCAACTCTCCGCTGGGTTCAAATGGCCATGCAGAACTCATAGACAACCCTTGTGATTATATAGGGTGTATAGGGAAGTAACAGGTTACAATTCAAAATTAGGAATGACTATAGGAACTATGAAATCCTGGTGTGGCTCTGCAGGTTAATGTGCTGGACTGCAAAGTCGGTTTGAACCTCAAGGTCAGCAGTTCAAGCTCACCAGCTGCTCCTTGGAAACCCTATACAGGGTCCCTGTGAGTTGGAATCGACTCGACACCACTTAACAACAACAACAGGAACTATGGAGTCCTTGTGTGACGCTATGTGATAAGTACTGGGTTGCTAACCGCAGGGTCAGCAGTTCAAACTCACAAGCCTCTTCTTGGAAACCCTGTACAGGGTCCCTGTGAGTTGGAATTCACTCACTGGCACTCAGCAACAACAACAACAGGAACAAATACAGTTGTTCAATCAGGACAGCTATTTGGCTGTTCTTGCAGACAGGCCTCCTCCTTGGCTCCTGGGGCCCTTTGCTCCTTGGGTTGGCCTCTGTCTTTCTTGGGCAAGTATTACAAAGCTCTCTCATTCCATCAGTAAGTGCCAGGGGGCTCCCCACTCCACCAGGAAGCCTCTTACCCAAAGACTGTCAGTTCTCTCACTGTGGGTCAGCACACCCACTATAGCCCCCCTGCCCCTGAGTCAGGAATCCCACAGTGTCACCTTGTGCTAGTCTCCTGGTTCTGTTAACACTGGTGTTCTGTCACAACTGCAGTGTTACAACTCTCTCACTGGCTCCTGGGTCTAGGAGGTTCTCAGCATCGGAACCCCAAGTCCAAAGGACATGCTCTTCTTCCCTGATAGTATAGGGTTTCCCCCTTTCCCACCTTTGGATGGCACAAAACCCAGTAGAATGACCAATCCCCTTGCTATGGTTCCATATGCTTTATTTGCATGTGGCGCTGTAAGACAAGCACGCAACTTCAAGGTTGGTTTGAGTCCCAAAGTCAGTGCTTCAAACTTATCAGCTGTTCCTTGGAAACCCTATACAGGCAACAGACAATGAACATTGGACTATGAACGCTATGGATTGGAACAGACTTGTCGGCACTTAACTACAACAAACTTTTACAAGGATGTTATGCACCTTATTTGGATTATTAGGACGCTATCTAAGCCCTTTGGTAGGCCATAAGCACCTTATTCTGTGGTGCTGTAGGGTAAGCAGTGGACTGCTAGCTGAAAGGTTGGTAGTTCAAATCCACCAGCCACTTCTTAAAAACCCTATACAGGGTCATTATGAGTCATAATCAACTCAACAGCACTTAACAACCACAACAGCAGCCCAATCATTATGTGGGGACTTGCAGGACCATTCATGACTAAAAGGGTTATAGTTAGTAGTTCAGTGTGCTGCAGGTGGGACTCCGGAATGCAGGTACCTTGTCAGTTTTGTGCTGCGCTGTAGAGTTCTTTCCAGGTGATACTATCCTGTGATTCCATATGTGTTCTCCTACTTGTCAGACTCAGTCCCAGTTTTCATGTTATGAAACATGCTCTTAATGGAGGATACCCTGAAATTGTTGTTATTGTTGTTGTTATGTGCCGTGGAGTCAGTTCCGACTCATAGCAACCCGGTACAGGGTTTCTGAAGCTGTAAATCTTTACGGGAGCAGAAAGCCTCATCGTTCTCCCGCGGAACAGCTGGTAGTTTTGAACTGCTGACCATGAGATTAGCAGCCTGATTCACAACCACTACGCTACCAGAGCTCCTTATAGTAGGAGTCATAAATCTTGGACCCTGGACCCAGCTTGGGCACTAACCTGAGTGATCTTGGGCAAGAGACTTCCTATCCTGTAGCCTCAGCTTTCTCATCTGTAAGATGCAGCAGTTGGTTTAAATTGCTATTTTTCAATGGGGACACTACTGATTTTTTGGTCAAGACAATTCTTACTGGGACTAACCTGCATTGATACAGACTTTGGGGGGCGGGGGGGAGGTCTCTAGCTGGTGTAAAGAGTTAATGCACAGTTATATCTGATACACATGGGGCCGCCATCAGTTAGAATCTGCTCGATGGCTACTGTTTGGATGTGAAGTCACTCCAGCATTTGTTCTTAAGTGCCACCGAGTCAGCTCCGACCCATAGTGACCCTGTATAGGGTTTCCAAAGAGAAGCTGGTGAGCTTGAACCATGGACCTTGAAGTTCAAATGGCTTTGCAGTCTGGCTGGCGCATTAGCCCACAGCATCATACAAGGATTCCAGCATGTTGTTGTTGTTAAGTGCCGTCGAGTTGGTTCTGACCCATAGTAACCCTGTAGAGAGTTTCCAAGGAGCAACTGGTGAGCTTGAACCACCAACCTTGTAGTTCAAACCGACTTTGCAGTCTGATGCATTAACCCACAGTGCCACACCCAGACTCCAGCATGGCAGTGTGTAATTGAAGATCGCTTTAATGGATCCTGAGTATCCTCTGGAACTGCTTGTATGTAGCAGTGTGTTTAATACCGTTGAACTTCTGAGCATTAAGTGCCAGGTATGGCTCTCATCCCCAGTCAATAAGACAACCAAACGTTTCCAAATGCTTTGTAGTGTACGGTGATGTCACTTTTGATTGAGAGTCACTGAACTAAGTGGTCTCTAAAAGGGTCTTCCAGCCATAGGATTCCAGTGCATCTGTGTCAGGACAAAGGGTAATACACAGACCACTCCCCAAAGTATTTGAGCATGCTTATCAATGATGACTTTCAAGAGTTTTATCAATAAATACCAACTTGCTTGTCACATGTGCTGGAGTATTCTGTTTCAATATTGGTGTTTTGTTTCATCTGATTCCTGTGATTGTATATATAGGCCATTGGTTCAAAGCAGTTTAGGTTCCAGTGAAAGGTGGCAGTTGATGGTCAGTTCTTTATTCTGACCAGACAGAACATTCATTCATGTGATAATGCATTTGCTTCTTCTTCACCTTCACTAACATGTCTGCTATTTCTAATTTGTACCACGTATTACACCTCCAGGAGTCCTTGGGTGGTGCAAATAGTTAATGCGCCTGGCTTTGAGGTTGGAGTCTGCCTAGACATACCTCAGAAGGAAGGACTGGTGGCCCCTGAAAAGTCCACAAAACACAGCCCTATTCTAACCCACACAGGGCTGCCATCAGTCAGAGACAACGTACTTTTCCATTTACATAGCAAGTAAAGCTCAGATACTAAGACTTTGTGATTTATCACTACAAATTTTAAAAAAGCACAGAAATGTCTAAAATCTCTTGGCTGTGGCCAGGGAGGTCAGCATCTCCTTTATTCTTTTCCACTGAGATGGCATTTGGCTGGACCCACAGTGCTCGCCTGCCACCAGCAGCTCTCAGAATTTTGGCTGCAAATGGCACCACTTTGCTGCTAATTGAGGTGATGTGTCGTGCTGTGTTTAAGAGACTTGAATGCCTGTGCAAGTTTATGAAGCATGAATTAGTGATGACTTTCTGTCTAAGAATCTCCTTTGAAGGCAGCCCCTCAGTGCTCTTGGCCTGGCCTCAACTCACAAAGCCGGCTGCTTCCGGCTGTAGCTTTGTGTTGTCAATACCTATGCTGTGGAGTTAATTGTCTGGCCTTTTGAAATCTCTCTCTTTCTTCTGGCACAGGCCTCAAAAATAATTCTTTAAGATGAAACTCTACTCACATGTGTCTTTGTTACCCTCCCTTCTGAGCCACTGTGCAGGCTACCTGGCTGGAATTAAGACCACAGCCTTTGGTATGGATTACATCTCAATGTAAAGAAAACAAAAATCCTCACCACTGGAACAATAAACAACATTTTTATCAACAGAGAAAAGATTGAAGTTGTCAAGGACTTCATTCTTCTTGGATCATCTATCAACACTCATGGAAGCAGCAGTCAAGAAATCAAACGAGTATTGCATTAGGCAAATCTGCTGCACAAGACCTTTTTAAAGTGTTGAAGAGCAAAGATGTCAGTTTGAGGACAAAGGTGCGCCTGATCCAAGCCATGGTATTTTCAATATCCTCATATGGATGTGAAAGCTGGGCCGTGAATAAGAAAGACCAAAGAAGAATTGATGCATTTGAGTTATGGTGTTGGAGGAGAATATTGAAAGTGCCATGGGCTGCCAAAAGAACCAACAGATCTATGTTGGAAGGAGTGCAGCCAGAGTGCTCATTGGAGGCCAGGATGGCCAAATTTTGTCTCTCATACTTCGGACATATTGTCAGAAAGGACCAGTTGCTGGAGAAGGACATCATGTTTGGTAAGGTGGAGGGTCAGAGAAAAAGAGGAAGCCCCCAGCGAAATGGATTGGCCAAGTGGCAGCATTGATGGACTCAAGCGTGGCAATAGTAGTGAAGTTGGCCCAGGATCGGGCAGTGTTTCATTCTGCTGTGCCTACGTTTGCTATGAGTCGGTACTAACTCGATGGCACCTAACAACAACAACAACAACAAGGTTTAGTGTTAGTCTGCTAACCAATAGGTCAGTGGTTCAAACCCACCAGGCTCTCCTGTGGGAATAAAGATGAGATTGTCTGCTCCCATAAAGATTTGCAATCTTAGGACATCCCATGGAACAGTTCTAGTCTACTCTTTAAACTCTAAAGGGTAGAGTTGACGGCACTGGGTTCAGTTTGGCTTGGATGCGGACCAAGGAGTCCCTGGTTGGTGCAAGCACATTTGGCTAATCACCCAAATTTTGGAGTTTCAAGTGCACCCAGGGGTGCCTCCGATGAAAGGCCTGGAGATCTGCTTCCCAAAAATCAGCCATTAAAGACCCTTTGGAGCACAGTTCTTCTCTGATGCACATGCAGTCACCATGAGTCACAGCTGACTGGAACTGCTTGGTTAGATGTAGGCCTAATCCAGTGGGGGGTGAGGAGCAGAGGATGTATCTGGTCTCCTTCACTCAGGCCTGAGCCCCTCTCTAGCTCTGATGGACAAGATGAGCACTGTGCCTACTCAGACATGAGTGCCAAGAATTCAGCCCCTCAAATGCTCCGCAGGCTGATAGACACTCACCGAACTGAGGCCAGAACACCCCTCCATCATAGGGAGAAGCAGCGTAGTTCTTGCTATTGGCTGCACTTACTCTATTACTGTTAAGTTGAAATATTAAATACTCCATTCTGTGGAGAATCCATTAAAATGTGCCTTTCCTGAGAATGTCCAAGGTACAGAAAACAGAACCAATCTTCATTTATCATTACCCTCAGCTATTGCTGTGTTATTAAGTTCTGCTCTTTATTTCTCTAGAATGTTTCCCATCTCCTCTTTCTTGCCCCAACTCTGGCCAACACCCTAATCCAGACCTTCAAAGACCCACAGTTAGGATTGCTGTTATCTTCGCTAAGAAGAAAACAGAAAGGGGTAATGTTTCTTTTTCTACAGATCAAAAGTCTTACAAGCCCCCAACCAGGAGCACTTCATTCTTTGATAATTGCTGGAGACTAAGTCAAAAGCTCTGGTTGTCTTGGATTATGTGTGAACCTTCTCTGGAGTGAAAACTTGGGAGGAATTCCCTATCCCCACCCCTAATCTGTACACAAGGTTAGTAGTTCAGACCCACCAGTTGTTCCTTGGAAACTCAATACTGGGTCTCTATGAGTCGGAATCGACAGGACGGCACTTAACAACATCACCAGCAGCAGTCTACAGTCACAGCTGAGCCTTGTACAATAGTTACTTGTATCAGGAGAGGGTCTCTCAGGCCTAACTACCATAGCGGGGTGGGGAGAAGCAGAAAATGGTATCAGAGAAGGAAGGAAACCCCCCATCTCTCAGAGTCCTCAGTCAGCCACCAAACTGTTCACAGCCTCCCACGGCTCCGCTGGTTCTGATTCTCTAGAAAACCACAATTAAGACACCAAGAGAAGTCAACATTCGCGCTTTAGTCCTGCCGTCCTGCATCGTTTCCAGGCTGATAACTAGAGTACTTGTGAAGTGCCGTCGAGTCGATTTCAACCCATAGCAACCCTGTATAGGATTTCCAAGGAGCAGCTGGTGAGCTTGAACCACCAGCCTTGCAGTTGAAACGGCTTTGCAGTTTGGCGCATTAACCCACAGTGCCACAGACTGGGATGTAAAAATTGACAAAGGCAAACCCAGGAAGGGATGCATTCCCCAAAACAGATGCAAGATACGAAGGGAAGTTAAAAGGTATTGCTACAAAATCATCAACACTGTTATTAAGCAAAACTATCAAGGCTGCATGGGGTTAGGTTCCCCATTGAAATTCTCCTAGGACAGCTGCTAGCTACCTTCAAAGAATGAGCAGATGCCTTGTCATGACGGAAAAAACTCCTCAGCACAATTTTCCTGGCCTCTTTTCTCACTGATGCAGTTGTTAATTTTCTTAAAATTTCTTCCTAATAAATTCCCATGATCATCCTGTGCCCTTTGAGAAACCTATCAAGATTACATCTTGGGGGTTAAAAAAAAAAAAAAAAAGTTACCATTCCTAAGCTTACCTCTTTGCCCAAAGAAGTTTTGATTGGGCCTTTTTTTTCTTTTTCTTTAAAGCACCCTAATGAGACCTGGTGTGGCGCTGTGGGTTAATGTGTCAGACTGCAAACTCATTTGAACAGCAAGGTCGGCAGTTCAAGCTAACCAGCCGCTCCTCGGAAACTCTATACAGGGTCGCTATGGGTTGGAACTGATTTGACAGCACTTAACAACAATGAGACCAGTGTATTCCTGAGAGAACTTGTCTGCAGCCATCCACAGACCACAAATACTTGTCTACAGACATTTTGTTTGGAGTAAACCTGTGTGCATAAACAAACTGGAACAAACTTGCAGAATATGGGTGTAGAACAAAGAGGAAGAGACATCATTTTAGACCTGGATGAATCTACCAGAAAGTCTAGATTTGAATGCTAGACTGAGCAGCAAGAAGTGAGTCTAGTGGTCTTTTCAATTACTTGACAGACACCTGGTCTCAGGGTGGCCTAACTGTAAGAAGTTGAGATGCCTGAAATTTTCTGGCATTCTTGTGCTTCTCCAACTTTAATTCTCAGACTTTAATGTGCACTGGTGCTTTGTAAACTTTAATGTACATATGAGGAGCATGGAAATTCTTGTTAAAATTCTAATTTGGTAGGTCTGGGGTAGAGGTAAGGTTCTGCATAACTAACAAGGTCCCAGGTAATGCCAGTGTCCCTGGTCCTCATAGACTTTGAGTAGCAAGAATCAGAAAAACGATCCCATGCCTCGGTGATACAGGAGCATTGAAGTGGGCTTGGCATGAGCATACCAACAGTTATGTGAGTGAACATAACTATCTTGGAAGTAGCTCTCTCTCGGAAGATTCCATCTTTCTTGGAAGTGTTACTCTTGCAATCAGATGATCACAACCCCAACTGACACCTTTGTGAAGACCCTGAGCCAGAACCAACTAAGCCACTCCCAAATTCCTGAGCCTCAAGGCGATGTGAAATAATATATATTTAATATTTTAAGAAGTTACCTGTTGGGGTGTTTTGTTGTGCAGTAACAGATAAGTAATACACAGCATAATGTATCAGAACAGGTCTTCAAGGCACAGGCGAAGTTTAAGAGGCACACATTCCCACAGTGACACTCTCCACCTCAATTAATGGGCACTTTGCTAGAGTCTGAGTTTTCAGAAGGCATTGCATGTTGTGTAGATGTCAGTGGAAATGACATAAGGATCCCGAGGAAATCCCTCCTAGTAGGCAGAGCTGCAGGCTGCGCATCTCAATGGCTCCTTTGCTTTCCTAGCCTGCCTTGTGGCCAGAATACAAACATGTACACAAGGCTCTTCCAATATCCACCCCCATTGTGGATATTGATTCAGCAGCTAACAACAAAGAACCATTGCTGATATCAGATGGATCTGAAAGCAGATGCCTTAGTTCTCTAGAGCTGCTCACAGAAATACCACAAATGGATGGCTTTAACAAACAGAAATTTATTTTCTTACAGTTTAAAAGGATAGAAGTTGGAATTCAAAGCACTGGCTATGGAGAAAAGTCCTGGTCTCCTTTTAGCACCTGCAGGCCCAGCATTCCTTGGAGATCTCCAGGTGTCTTGGCATCAATCTTCCTCTGGATCTAGGCACTAGGCCTGGTGTGGTGTGGTGGGATAAGCACTGGACCACAAGGTCAGTTTGAACCGCAGGGTCAGTGGTTCAAACTTACCAGCCACTCCTCAGAAACCCTATACTGGGTTGCTAAGAGTCAGAAAGGACCCTACTTAATAACACTTAACAACAACAAGGCGCTTCACAGTACGGGGATCTCAGGTCCAAAGATGCACTCCATGCTGGCTTTTCTTTCTTGGTGGTAGTAAATCCCCTGTCTTTCTTTCCTTTTTATTTTTAACTTTTTATTATGAAATAAGTGATGGTTTATAGACAAGATCATCATTCAACAAATCATACACTTTGTTTCATCTCAATGATTGTATTTCCCTCCATGCAACTACAGTTATTCCCCTTCCTCCCTGTGGTTCCTATTGCCATTCCACCCTCCTTCCCAGCCCTCCTCAACTGTGTCCTTAGGTAGATGTTGCCCTTTTGATTTGGAATGACTGACCATTCCATGGTGACCAGGCCTTACTAGCATTGTTTTCCCCCCTATATGCTGAAAGTTGGGACACGAGGGAAAGTTTCATTCCAGACCTGAACGGTGATGGAGGACCACAGTCTCAGGTTCCTCCAGTCTCTGACCAATAAACCCAGTCTTTCTTTCACTATTAAGTATTTTTGAGTTTTGTTGCACATTTTCTCCTACTCTATGTAGGACCTTCTAATGTGATCCTTTCAGAGCTATCAGTAGTGGTAGCAGGAACTGTCTAGTTCTTCTGGTCTCAGAGTCATGGAGACAGATGTTCACATGTTCCATTAGTCCACTGGAGTAATCGATTCCAATTCTCTTCACTTCTTATCTCTTTTCTTTCTTCTGCACATGGAGAAACCAATAGCTGCACTTTAGATAGCCATTCATGAGCTTTCCAGATTCCAGATACTGCTCACCCAAGCAGGATGAAGAACACTGTCTTTGTGGACTATGTTATACCAAGTGACCATGGTGTCCCCTGAGACTGTGGTCCTGAGCCCTCAGATCCATCAACTCATTCCCTTAAGATGTTTGATAATATCTAGGAAATTTTCATCATTGTGACAATTGCATGCTCCACCACATTCATAGCTGTGTTTGCATGAAAGAGAAATACTCATGTACAAATATCCTCTTTCAAATTCTTCCATATTTGTGGGATATATGAATATGTATATATCCCACTCTTCCTCCTTTACCCATTCAGCCTGTATCTCATTCTTGGAAGTAGATCCCTTTCTCTGCTCACTTCTCTCTCCTTTTATCTCATAAAAATAAAGGTACTTCATGCCACAGCCCTGGGTTATTGTTTTTGCTGTTAAGTGCCGTCGAGTCAGTTCTGACTCATAGTGACCCTGTATAGGGTTTCCGAGAAACAGCTGGTGAGTTTGAACCATGGACCTTGCAGTTCAAACCGACCTTGCGGTCAAGTGCTTATCCTACAGCGCCACAGCAGGACTCCCTTAAATCCAATCAAGGTCGTGATAGGATTAAGAGATATGAAGGGGGGTGGGGGGGGTGGACAATTCAATGCATGACAGCAGAGACCATCAAAAATTTGCTTACCTGGTTTTTATTGACTATGCAAAGGCATTTAACTATGTGGATCATAACAAACCTTGCAATAACTTATTCAATCTGTATGCTGAGCAAATAATTGGAGAAAGATGGACTATATGAGAAGTTCACAACATTAGAATTTATTAACAACCTGTGATTTGCAGATGACACAACCTTGCTTACTGAAAGCAAACAGGACTTGAAGCACTTATTGGTAAAGATCAAAGACTACAATCTTCAGTGTGGATTATACCTCAACATAAAGAAAACAAAAATCCTCACAAATGGACCAATAAACAACATCATGACTAACAGAGAAAAGGTTGAAGTTGATTTCACTGTACTTGGATCCACAATCAATGCCCATGGAAGAAGCAGTCAAGAAATCAAATGACATATTGCATTGGGCAAATCTGCTACAAAAGGCCTCTTTAATGTGTTAAAGAGGAAAGATGTCATTTTGAGGACTAAGGTGTACCTGACTCAATATTTTCCATTGTCTCATATGCACAGGAAAGTTGGACAATGAATAAGGAAGACCAGAGAACTATTGCATTAGAATTAGGATGTTGGCAAAGAATATTGAACATACCATAGCCTGCCAGAAGAACCAATAAATCTTAGAAGAAGCCAATATTCTCCTTAGAATTGAGGATGGCAAGACTTCATCTCATGAAATTGGGTCATGTTATCAGGAGGCACCCGTCTCTGGAGAAGGATATCATGCTTGGTAAAGTAGAGGGTCTGTGAAAAAGAGGAAGACCCTCAACGATATGGATTGACTGCAGCAATAGGCTCTGATATAGGAAAGATTGTGAGTATGGGGTAAGGCCAGGCACTGTTTAGTTCTGTTGCATAAAGGAAACCCTATACAGGATCGCTAGGAGCTCTAATAGCGTAGTGGTTATGAATAGGGCTGCGAACCTTAAGGTCAGCAGTTCAAAACTACCAGCTGTTCCGTGGGAGAAAGATGAGGCTTTCTGCTCCCATAAAGATTTATAGCCTTGGAAACCCTGTACAGGGTTGCTATGAGTCGGTTACGACTCCACGGCACATAACCACCACCATACAGGGTCGCTATGAGTCAGAACTGACTCTACAGTACTTAACAACAACAATAACCAAACCAAATTGAATGGAGAACTAGATGTTACCAGATTTTAAAACAACGAAAGAAAAGCAGTGCCTTGCAACTTGATGGTGATCACGTGTGCCCGAGAAGAGCAGTACTCCACAGTATTTTCAAAGGTTTCAACCTTTTGTAAACAGATTACTAGGCCTTTCTTCTGAGGTACGTCTGGATGGAATCAAACCACCGACCTTTACATACACTTTATCTGAGTGTGTGTGTATGTGTGTATATACACATGTATTTCACTCCAGTGTGAATATGTATACATACCAGTTCTGTTTCTCTTGAGAACATCCCCTCAACATAAAAATCACTTGAGACCAAGGACCATGTCTTTGGGTCAATATTGTATTTACAGCAACTAGTCCTGTGCCTAAGGACTCCTAGTGTGGCACTGTAGGACCAGCACTGGACTTCAAACCACAAGGTCAGCAGTTCAAACCCAACAGCTGCTCCTTGGAAACCTTATACAGGGTGGCTATGAATCGGAACTGACTCCACAGCATTTAACAACAACAACAACAACAACAGGCCCTGTGCCTGGAGCATAGTAAGCACCTAATAAGCATTTGTTGAATAATAAATGAACGAAAGAAATTAAAGTCGTTTCTCCAACAATTCCAAGGATGACGGTGAGGAATAAAATGAGCATAGATGTAAAGTCCTGGTGTGGCACTCTAGGATAATTACAGAACTGTTAACCACTATGTCAGTGGTTCAAAACCAGCAGCTGCTCCTTGAAAACCCTGTGCAGGGTCACTATGAGTCAGAACAGACTCAATGGCACTTGAGACTCAACAACAACTACAACATATGTAATGCAGAAATCAGAATTCCTGGCGTAGAGAAACGTATCTGTCAATGTTCATTTCATTCCTCCTCACTTTCCTTCCCTCAACCCCCTCTCAACATTTCCAACCCTCCTTGGGCTTCAGCTGCATCATCTAAACAGATATGAAGATTTTATGAATCCTCTGAGCGTAGTTGCTGGCACATACTGAAACTACTAAATTGTGAACATTTTGTTCCTTTGAATTCCTGTCCTCAAAAACTGAATTACTGAATTGAAAAAGACTTTTAAAGTGTGTTCTACCTGCAGAAAGAATTCCAATTGCCTTGCAAAATTCTGGCTTGTTATAGCTATTACTGTTGTGGATACCTCCACATACTTAATACGTCTTTGGAGCTCGCTAAGCGAGGAAGTGTTTCTTTGTATTTAAGTTCATTCATCTAGCACAGGTTTGTGTGCAGAATATTTTCTGCCCCCTCACTGATGCATTTATTCAGTTTCACTCCTTGTTATTAGCTTGAAGTTCTGACTAGAGGCTGTTAATATAAGGACGTGTAATTAAATATATGGAGTCCTGGTGTGGCACTGTGGATTAATGTGCCAGACTGCAAAGCCGTTTGAACTGCAAGGTCAGCAGTTCAAGCTCACCAGCAGCTCCTTGGAAACCCTATACATGGTCACTATGGGTCAGAACCGACTCGACAGCACTTAACAACAACAACAACTAAATATATATAGTTGCATGAGGCTTTACAGAGGAGGGTGGTCATGTGAAATGCATGAACACACATAGCGGGAACCTGGAGGTTGGCACAGGCTCAGCCGCCCAGTCACAGCTTCATGGAGATGTTGCCATGGCATTCCTTCAACAATGAGAGTCTCCTGGTTTGAATGTTATTGTTCTTTCAGGGATTCAACGGCACTTACAAGGTCAGCTTAAATGGTTACCTACCTACCTACTTAGAGAATGGGTTCATCGAACGCATCGCGAGAAGTACTTTCCACTCATGGGATTTTTTTTTTGACTAAGTGATATTCATTCACTTTTATTAATTCAAAAATGGTGAAAAGTCGTCTTTGTTGTCTTAATCTGGTCATTTCTAGTCCTCCATTCAGTTTCACTTTGAAGGCGAAGAAACAGAAAATCTAAGTTACCTTTACAAAGAAGGGTTGTTGTTGTTAAGTACTGTCGAGTTGCCATCGACTCATAGCGACCCTATGCACAGCAGAACGAAATACTCCTACGTTTGAGCCCATTGCTGCTGCCACTGTGCCAATTCAGCTAGTTGGGGGGTCTTCCTCTTTTTCTCCGCAGACCAAATTGTATTAATGTAACTCACTCTCATTAGACTGCCCAAGAGCTCCTCAAGGAATCCAGCTGGTGTGCTGGAGTGAAGGACTCGAGCCCCTTCCTCACCTGTAGAAATTCAAGCAGATCCATTTGTCTTTTACAAAAGACAGACAAGTAACATTCCTCAAATGATTCTTCCTACCAAAGTAGGAGAAAAATATAATCAAAGGAAGTCTTATTCAGCAAAGAACAATCTAGCCACACGTTCAGTTCCTGTCCCCAGATATGAACCAGTCAGCTGCCAGGGCCTCTCCCCCACCCTCACAGAGCAGGGGGCTCACCTGACAGTAAACAGACAACCTGCCCACATCGTTGACAGCGTCAGAATCTCTCAGGAGAGCAGCCTTCTTGGAGAGGTTGTACATCTTACTGAAGTCTCATGAGGTGTGTGGGCTTTTCTTTTTATAGCCACATCACCTATGATATTTATTTGCCGCTGTAGGCCAACCCAGAACCTTACTGAACTGAGACATAAAAACAGCAATTTAATCAGTCTTGCTTCCAGGAACACAGACACATTTTCCTTTTGGGAAAGGGAGGGAGGGGAAGACAATAATTTATTTTTACTAAAGCAGGCGAGTGCACTGAGTGTGCATCTATAATGTTGAATTCTAGTCACAGTTAAACCTATTGACAAGCTATCTAGTTACTTTGGCCAAATTACTTTCCCCACCTCATGTATAAAATTAGAGGAATGGATTCAATAATCTCTAAATAGTTGAAACCCAGATGGAATTCCATTAAGCCGAGCCTAGAATGTTCATTAAAACAGGCATTAATCAGATACGGGACTTTAGAAAAATATTAAATAATAGAAGCTCCTCCGAAGTGTCACTGCCAATCAGCTGATGAACAAATATTTGGTGAAGACCTGCTTTGTGGGAGATTTTGGTGCCACTTGTGTTCTTGCTTCTTGTTGTTGTTGAGTCCATTCTGACGCACAGAGACTTTACGCACAACAGAATGAAACACGTCCTGGTTCTGCGGCCCCCCCAACAATGTTATCTTTTAAGTCCATTGCTGCTGCCACTGTGCCAATCCATCTCATTGGGTTTCTTCCTCTTTTTCCCTCCTGTGAACCACAAGGTCGGCAGTTAAAACTCACCAGCTGATCCTCGGAAACCCTGTACAGAGTCCTTATGAGTCGGAACCAGCTCAATGGCACTTAACAACAACAACAATCACCTTACCAAGCGTGATATCCTTCTCCAGGGACTGAACCCTCCTGCTAACACGTCCAAAGCAAGAGAAACAAAGTCTCGTCATCCTGGCTTCTAGGGAGCTTTCTGACTGTACTTATTCTGAGACAGATTTATTCATTCTTCTGGCTTTCTATGGTATTTTCAATATTCTTCTCCAACACCGTAATTCAAATATATCGATTCTTCTAAGCTCTCCCTTATTCATTGTCCAGCTTTCTCATGCTGGTCTCAGGAAAAGGACTCTGAGGACTAAATTTTGCCATGGCACTTTTTGCTGCTTACCTATGTGGGCCTGGCCTCTATGAGGAATCCGACTGTGAACTGGATGGATGGCTCCAACCAATACGCACTTTAGCAACAGGTATCACTTGCTCTTTGCTTCTGTTGTTGTTTCTGTTGTTAAGTGCCATTGAGTCAGTTCCAACTCATAGCAACCCAATATAGGGTTTCCAAGGCGCAGCTGGTGGACTTGAACCACCGACCTTGCAGTTCAAACAGACCATGTGGTTTAGTATGTTATCCTACAGCACCTCACCAGGACTCCCTCTTTGCTTGTAGTTGGGATCAAGTATGCAAAAACCTAACTAGTTGAGACTACCTGCTCACTTGGCACATTCAATGGCTATAATAAAAAACATTTAATAAGTGATCAATCCGAATGAATACAGACCATCTTGATGGCCAGACCCAGGCTAACAGCTGAGTCATTCCTAAATTCATGCTAACCTTGATACAGCATAATGCCACAGGGTCTTTGCACACGCTGATCTCTCTGCCTGGAATGATCTTTCTACTCTTTTCTCTAAGTCAGTGTTTACTGGCTCATTTAACCCACTGCCATCATGTCATTTCTGACTTATAGCGACCCTATAGGACAGAGTAGAACTACTCCATAGGGTTTCCAAGACTGTAAACCTTTACAGAAGCAGACAGTCTCAACTTTCTCCCATGGAGCGACTGGTGGGTTTGAACTGCTGACCTTGAGCTTAGCAGCCCAACCTTTTAATCCATGGCTCAACCAGGGCTCCTCTAACTCACTTAGATGAGATAAATCTAAGCAAGCTGTGCCAGAGAATGTCCTGGAAACACAAATTTTCTATGCAGACCCATTTGTCCTTGGTCTTGTCATTTTAGTATCAGCATTGATTAAACACTAACTGCTTGGAAAAGTGGAGAGTCAGCAAAGAAATGGAAGACTCCAATGGGATGAAGTGATACAGTGGCAACAGCAATGGGCTCAAACGTGACAATTGTGAGGGTGGCACAGGACCAGGCAGTGTTTTGTTGTGTTGTGCGTTGTGCATAGAGTCTCAGAACAGGTTAACAACAAAATAGGCAAGGCATTAAAATTCATCATCTAGATCTGCAGTTTTCTATGTGAGACTGAAGGGAATGGTTTAAGAAAATTCCCAAAGCAATTGCATGATTATAATCCTTCATCTCCACCCCTACCCTTTCACTGTTGATAGTTAAATGAATTACATGCATAGATCAATAGATAATATTGAATCCAGTTATGCTTCAAGTAATGAAGCAATAAGCTCTTAAAAATGGATTATGAGACAAATGTTTTTAGTAAAAATCATAATTTCCTATTGGTTTTCATTAGCATTTCAGAGTGATGTTGCCACTGAGAAAATGCTTGTCTGGAAAACAACAACAAAAAATTAGGATACTCTCCAGCAATAAAAAGGCTACATACCATATGATTTTATTTACATACATTATGGAAAACACAAAACCATAGGGATAGTAAATAGGTCAGTGGTTTCTGTAACTGGAGATGGGGAGAAATTGACTGTAAAGGGGTAACAGGAGACAGTGGTGACTTTTTGTTTTGTCTGTTAAGTGCCGTAGAGTCAGCTTAGATTCACAGGCACCCTGTATAGGGTTTCTGAGGAGCGGCTAGTGGTTTGGAATTGTCAACCTTGGGGTTTACAGTCCAGTGCTTTATTCTACAGTGCCACACCAGGACTCCTTAGAATGATAGAAATGTCTATATTTTGATTATGGTGGTGTTTACATGACTGTTGTTTCTGTTAAGTGCTGTTGAGTCAGTTCCAACTTATAGCGACCCTTATAGGATTTCTGAGAAGTTGGTGGGTTTGAACTGCTGACCTTGTGGTTCCATAGACCAGTGCTGATCCAACTGTATGCATTTGTTTAAAATTCATAGAAGTATACTCATAAGAAGGGACAATGTTTTTATGCTTAAATTACACATTAATAAACCTCAATTACAAAAGTGAAATAGAACCGCCCCCCCAACCTAAGAATATTTCTTGACTTTCTAGACAGAATAATAATTTAAACAAACAATGGTTATTGAGTGGCTTCTGTCTCAGTGTTGTGTAGTGGAGTAGAACTGTACGCCATACAATTTTCAGGGCTGATTTTTTGGAAGGAGCTCACCAGGCCTTACTTCTGAAGTATCTCTGAGTGTGCTTGAGATTCCAACCTTTTACTTAGTAGCCAAAGGTTGACACCAACCAGGGATTCCCACGTTGGCGCTGCTTCCTCTCCAAGTTTGCACCTTCAAACTTTTCATGGCCACTAGAGGGCAATACAGATCCAGTTATTTTAAACAGCAAAATTAGGGGGTTTTTTTCTAAAACATGTTGCATATACTTACCTACATATACCTATATCCATTACCACTGAGTTAGTTCCAGTTCATAGTAACCCTGCATAGTGTTTCTGAGGCTGTGGGTCTTTATAGAAGCAGAAAGCCTCAACTTTGTCCTGTGGAGCAGCTGATGGATTTGAACTACTGACTTTGTGGTTAGCAGCTCAGTTCTTAACCTACAGCACCAAATATAACATATGAATGCTTACGTTGGTGGTGACGTTAAGTGCCTTCGAGTTGATTCCTACTTATGGCAACTCTATATATGGTTTCCAAGGAGTAGCTGGAGGGTATGAACCACCGACCTTGAGGTTAGTAATCCAGCACTTACCCTATAGTGCTACACTGTGACTCCATAAATGCATATTCATAATTCTATCTCTGTGAAGACATAGAGAAAGTTTGATGAAGACAGCGTTAATATGTGATGGGTCATTTTTATTGTTAACCTTGTCTAATGTAAAGAACAGCCAAAATGCCTTCAGACGTCCACAGTGACCTGAGACCTGAGTAACAAGGTCAGACCACTTAACGGTCATGAATAGAAGAAAACCACAGATGACTTCCTCGCCATACTCCTGACATTTAATCACATACCATTGAGAAAGGTGGGGTAGCGCAAAGGTTGCGGACAAAAACCATGAGCATGCGCTACTGGAGTTCAAATTCTCCCACTGTGCTACTTACTAGGTCACGTGTTGTTGACTGACTACTGTTTTGCAAGAAGACGAGGCCCAAAGAAATCACCCGAACACCTGTAATATTAGAGGGAGAGGCTTTATTGCCAGAGGAGCATCGGTGGGCTAATGTTCCAAAGAAACTGAGCTCCCGGAAATAGCTAACGTGTTACCTTTATATAGGATTACATAGGACTGAGTGAGGAGACCACCATATCACTTTTTCATTGGCGGTTCCTAGATAACCGGTTTTTTACAAAAGCAGAAGAAGCTATTAGTTTCCTTTGTGTAACCTGAGCCCCAAATTCCAAGAAGATGTCACTTTCCGGAGTAATCAGAACTTAGGGCTAGGTCGCAAGGTCGTGGGCACAGGGCCTTCTCCCTCAACTGAACCTTTCAGGGCTTCGTTGGTCGATTCAATGAGTTAATGTATTCAAGGCTAGCTTCGTGGGAAGGAGCGTTGGTGGTGCAGTGGTTAAGTGCTTATCTGCTAGTCAAATGGCCAATGGTTTGAACTGACCTGGCAGGTTTCTAAGTCTCTGAGACAATTCTACAAGTGGTCACTGTGAGTCGAAAACATATTTGATGGTACCTAACAACAGTTTCATGGGCACGTAACTAGTTGTTGTTGTTGTTAAGTGCTGTGGAGTTGGTTCCGACTCATAGCCACCCTGTACAGGGTTTCCGAGGCAGAAAGCCTCATCTTTCTCCCAAGGAACAGCTGGTAGTTTTGAATTGCTGACCTTACGGTTCACAGCCTGATTCGTAACCACTACACTATCAGAGATAGTATAGCCTCATAATCTCACACAGCCTCTGAACTTCTCAGAAAAGCCTCCTACCTGGGATTTAATGCTCTAAAGTTTCCAATATTTTTTTTCTTTTTTAGTTTTTATTGTGAATTGAGTGAAAGTTTACAGGGCAGATCATCAGTTTTACATTCAACAAATCACATACTTTGTTTCATTACAATGATTATAATCTCCTTCATGTACCCTCAGTTAACAGTATTTCTCTCTATTCATTTTAGCTCTTTTTTTTTTTTTTCAAACACTCACACATACATAACAATTTACACCACCAAAGGGCACATTATGCAAGTATGACTCCTGGCCGCCAGCTCTCAGTCCCTCTCTTCCCATGAATCTAGAGTCCTCAGATGTATGCTCTCTCCATGTCCTCATCTCTGCCTCCATCTCTAGTGTCACTGCTTCTCTGGATAAGGTCTCACAATCCGCTTGCGCTCTTCTCCCTTGATGTTCCTAGGGTCCTCTGATTCTGGACTGTAAGATCAACTACTCCCTTATTTTTATCACAAAAAAGTTCCCAACAATTTTGTCTTTGAATATGCGTTTTGTAGGTGAAGTCAGATGGAAAGATAAGATGTTCCAGGGACTTAGAACCTCAGCTCACACAGTCCTACCTCCTGGGTGGTCCCACCAGATTCCTGACCCGGGGAGCTCTGGGGTAATGACAAAAGTGTATGTGCTGTGGGAAACAAATCACTGATAACGGGCCAGGCCTTGCAGGAGCAGACTCCACACTGGATGGATTGGGAACAACACACAGGTGAGGCTCAGCATGACTGGAGGTTAGAGAGATAGTAAGCGGTCCTGGGACCCACCTGGGACTGATTTGCTCTACGCTGGCTGTGGCTACCCAAATAGTGCTGCTCACACTGGCAAGAAAAACTATGGTTCTCAATGGAATTATGAAAGTCTTAGCATTTCCCTCAAGATGAAGTATGTCTGTAGTCCACATCATCTTAAAGGATGCTCCCAGAAGATAAAGAATCTATGATGCAAAAAATTATCTTCGATCTAACTGGTAATGTTATCTAAGAAGTTATCTTTAATCTAACTGCTAATGTTATGTACAAAATGATCTTTGAGCTAACTGCTAATGATCCCAGAGCTGTTGATGTGAAAATAAGTTGAAGGTAATATGTCATAGTCTCATCCGACTTCATATATCTGAAGGTCCCACGTGACATAGGCTTTACACTTTATGGGAGAAGATTGCCAGGTCTTTCTTCTGCAAAGTGGTTAGGTAGGTTTGAACTGCCAACCTTTAGGTTAGCTGCTGAGCTGCTTTGTCTTTGAAGCACCAGCACTCTTTGGTCCAAAAGTAGTATAAATCACATCAGTTGTTGTTAAGTGCCATCAAGTCGATTATGACTCATAGCGACCAAGTATGGATTTCTGAGGCTGTAAATTTTTGTGGGGGCAGAAAACCTCATCTTTCTCCCATAGAGCAACTGGTAGGCTCAAACCATCAACCTTGTGGGTTCACAGTCCAACACATATCCTCTAAAGTCACCACACTCCAGATGTCACTTCTTAGAGTTGCAAAATTAAGAAATTCAAAATCAGGTGGGCATTAAAATAACATTTCATTAAAATGTTAAACAATTCACAAACCCTCATGAATCAACTGAGTTCATCCAGAGCCCATAAACTTGTGTTGTTGGTTATAGTTCCATCAGTAGCAAAGTAATA
>NW_006408539.1:1793477-1802041 GCF_000296735.1 Chrysochloris asiatica | reverse complement strand
GGCACCTGACAACAACAACAAAAGATTTACAGCCTCGAAAACCCTGTGCAGGGTCACTATGAGTTGGAACTGACTCCACAGCACATAACCACCACCAACATGTTTGGAATGATACAGAAGCATCAAAATTAGATGGAAGGGGACCACAGATACTGTACCAAAAAGAAATGGTTGATATTCAACCATTTCAAGAGGTACTATATGATCAAGAATTGATGGTACTGAAGGAAAAACTTCAAGCTGCACTGAAGGCATTAGCAAAAAAACAAGGCTTCAGAAATTAATGGCACACAAATTGAAATCTTTAGACAAAGTAATGCAGTACTGGAGGTTCTCACTTATGTATGCCAAGAAATTTGGAAGACAACTACCTGGTCAACTAATTTGAAAAATTCCATGTTTGTGCCCATTCCAAAGAGAAATGACCCAACAGAATACAGAAATCATCAAACAATATCATTAATATCACATTCAAGTAAAATTTTGATGAAAATAATTTTAAACATTTACAACAGTACATCAACAAAGAACTGCCAGAAATCCAAGCCAGATGTCAGGTGGAACTTGGCTGAATACCGGAAAGATGTTTACTTGTGCTTTATTGCCTATGCAAATGTTTTCCACTCTTTCGATCATGACAAACTAAAGATAACAGTAAGAAGAGTATTACAGAATACTTATAATTATGCTGATGAGGAACCTGTACATAGACCAGTTGTTTAAACAGAGCAAGGGGATGCTGAATGGTTTAAAGACAGGAAAGGTGTGTGCCAGAGTTGTATCCTTTCACCATACTTATTAATCTATATGTTGAGCAAATCATTCAAGAAGCTGGATTATGTGAAGAAGAATGTAGTATTAGGATTGGAGGAGTCTCATTAATAACCTGTGACATACATATACAGGACTCCTGGTGTGGTGCTGTAGGATGAGCACTGGATGGCGAACCACAAGGTCATCAGTTCAAACCCAGCAGCTGCTCCTTAGAAACTCTATACAGGGTCGCTTTGAGTTGGAACTGACTTGATGGCACTTAACGCATAAATATACAACCTTGCTTTCTGGAAGCAAAGATGACTTAAAATACCAATAGAAATCAATGACTACAGCCTTCAGTATGGATTGCACCTCACTGTAAAGGAAACAAATATCCTCACAACTGGACTAATAAATAACATCATGATAAATGGAGAAAAGACTGAAGTTGTCAAAGACTTTATTGTCCTTGGATCCACAGTCTACACTCATGGAAACAGCAGTCAAAAACTCAAAGGACTTATTGCATTAGGCAAATCTGCTGCAAAAGACCTCTTTAAAAGTGTTTAAGGACTAAAGTGCACCTGGCCCAAGTCATGGTATTTTCAATCATATCATATACATATGAAAGTTGAACATTGAATAAGCAAGAGCAGAGAAGAATCAATTCACTTGAATTATGGTGTTGGAGAAGAACATTAAAAGTATCATGGGCTGCCAGAAGAACAAACAAATCTGTGTTAGAAGAATTACAGCCAGAATACACCTCAGAAGCCAGGATGGCAAGACTTCATCTCTCGTACTTTGGACATATTATCAGGAGAGACCAGTCCCTGGAGAAGGACATAAAGTGGAGGGTCAGCAGAAAAGAGGAAGATTCCCAACTAGATGAATTGACACAGTGGCAGCAGCAATGGGCTCAAACGTAACAACTCTGGATGGCACAGGACCAGGTATTGTTTCTTTCTGTTGTTTCTGTGAGTCCAAATCAACTAGATGTAGATGACACCAACAACAACAAAAAGGAGCTCTGGTAGTGTAGTGGCTTAAGTGTTGGGCTGCTAACCTCAAGGTAGGTAGTTCATGTAAACTCATTCTCATTTAGTCTTTTTGACAGGGCAGAGTTCTGGTCTGTTCGCTCCTGCTGTTCCCTGTGGCAGCAGTATCTTTCTGCTTCATCTTTCAGTCTACTCAAGCTTTTTCTGAAACAGCTGGTCATTTTCCTTTTTCAGATGCTGCAGTTGCTCAGTCTTACCTTTGTCTCCCTGAATAAGCTTCTCCCTTGCTTTCTCTTGGATTGATAGCTGAGCCTGAAGCTGATCCACTGATTCCCATCTCCTCATTGTCTGAAGCTATCATCTGATTTTGCTTTTTGAGTTGAAGCAGCTCTCTCTCCCAACAGTCCTCCTGCTCTTTCACTTTTTGTTCCACATTCTTAATGATTCTCTTTGTGGTTTCTAGCTCCGTCTGCTGTCCCTGCATCTTCTAGAGCTCAAGTTGAATGTCTGAGTTCTACTTCTGGAGGTAGATGTAGCTGTCCTTGTCCTCCTTGCTTTATTTACAACAAAACTTCCTGTTTACTGATCAATCTCCTCCACCTCTCCCAGAGTGTTAACAACTTTCCAGATGGAACTGAAAAGGGATTCTTGCTCCTTGTACCCCACCATCCTGATCCACATAGATGAACTAGAAACACTCATCATCCTTGGGCAGGTAATAAGCTTTGAACTGGAGTTCCTATTGTTTGGCTGATTCACTGTTTAGGTCAATGGGCAAAGTAACTCCCATGAAGGTATAATACTCATGAGTTGTCTTACATCCCCCCTCAAAAAATGCCAATCCAACCCTTTCGATGAGGGATGAAATGCTGGCTGAGGGTATAGCTTGTGATGTCCGCTCCAGGAATGTAGAATTTCTCCACATTGTTAAAGATGGCCTGAATGAAATGGCACTGGTCTGGCAAGGCAGTTGATGTGAGGAGATCTTCTATTAGCTCATCCATGGTGAGGGCCCAAGGGTAGCAATCAGGGCATTCTCTTTGGTTGGTTGATGATGCATGGAGGGGATTGAAACCATGGAAATGAAACGATGTAAAGTAGGATGAATGTAAAGCTAATGTTCTCCCATGTAAACTATCACATAATTCACAATAAAACATTAAAAAAAAAAAAGTTCCTTAGTCATTAGTTGTTTTTTTAACCCTAATTCATAAGTGAGAATTTCAGTATTTTTTAGAGCTTAAAAAATGATACCTTACAGATTCCTTACTTAAAAGATGAGATTTTCATGTAATTATCAGTAGAATATTTTTATATATTTATTTTCTCATTTATTTAATGATCCAGAATAGCCTTTCTTTTTCATGGAAAATAACTAGGATATTAGAATCCTGGAATATTAAAAGTAGAAAGTTCTTAGAAAATTTTTAGTTTAACTGTATCAACATATACAGGAGAAAACTAAGGCTTGAAAAAGTGAAGTCATTTGCCAATGCACACAAACTGTTTCAGTTAATACTTACTTAGCACCCTCCCACGGGAGAAAGATGAGACTTTCTGCTCCCGTGAAGATTTACAGCCTCGGAAACCCTGTACAGAGTCGCTATGAGTCACCATCACCACCACCACTGTTTGAACTGCAAGGTCGGTGGTTCAAGCTCACCAGAAGCTCCTCGGAAACTCGATACAGGGTCGTTATGGGTCAGAATCGATTCTACAGCGTTTAACAACTGTAAAGTCCTAGTGTGGCGCTGGGGTTAATGCGTGGTAATCCAAAATTGTTTATACCGCAAGATCAGCGGTTCAAGCTCACCAACCGCTCCTTGGAAAGCCTATACAGGGTCACTATGGGTTGAAATGGGACTCAACAGCACCTAACAATAACAACTGTAGAGTGGGAGTCCTGGTGTGACGCGGCAGGTTAGTGTGCTGGAATGCAAAGTCGGTTTGAACTGCAAAGTCGGCAGTTCAAGCTCACCAGCAACTCCTCGGAAACCCTATACAAGGTTACTAAGAGTTGGAGCCGACTTGACGGCACTTAACAACTGTAAAGAGCTCTGGTAGCCTAGTTGGTGAGCAGTCAAGCTGCTAACCTCAGGGTGAAGCAATTCGAACTACCAGCTGTTTGTAGGAGAAAGATGAGGCATTCTGCTTCCATTTAGATTTACAGCCTCGGAAACCCTATGCAGGGTCGCTATAAGTCAGAACCGACTCCACGCATATAGCCACCACCACACCTTTTATTTTGAAGACTATTTGAGTTAATAAAGACATATTCAGGATGGAAGTGCTATGGAGAAAAATACAGCAAGGAGAGGGAGAGGAAGTACTGTGGGAGATGGAATTTCAAAGATAGGGAGGTCAGGGAGGGGTCAGTGGGTAGAGAGGTGCGTGGCACCTCATCTTCTGTAGAGAGGCTTGTGAGCTTTTTGATTAGCAGTCCGGTGCTTAACCCATTACGCCACCAGGGCACCTCATGTGGTGGTGGCTATGTGCCATAGAGTTGGTTCCGACTCATAGAGACCCTGCATAGGGTTTCCAAGGCTGTAAATCTTTACAGGTGTTAGCTGTAGGGATTTGGTAAATGTTTATCAAGTTGTGGAAAGTCTACAAAATAAGATTTCAAAAAAACTGTCAATTTGTTTGAAAATTATTTCTAAGTAACAGATTAATTCTTGTGTGAAAGGAGGGGAAGTCTTCATTATTCTTTAAGGAAAATGATTTTACCCAAATGAATGTGCCAACAACTACAACAGAGATGAACTGTTCACCCCAACATTCATTTTTTAAAAAGTAACTTATTGATAAAGGTGTTCAATAGGAGTTTCAAGAAGAAACACCTCAAACAGAAAACTGTTTCCATAGGAAAAAAATGATTCAGAGAAAAATTAGTCTGGACTCAAAACAAAGTATCATGTCATTACTTTTATTTAAAGCAAGACATGACAAATTAAACATACCTGCGTTTAAGTCAAGGAGAAAAGAAGGATAAACTACACATATACAAGACTCATAAAGTGCGTTGTAGTCATCACAGCGATGGTGTTAACCAGGTTCTCTGTTACAGGGATAAGCCTGCCAAACACAGTACAGACCTAGCGGACCATCAGATAGTCTTCCTAGGTCAAGGAGAAAAACATGGCTAAATTCCTACCGTCCAATCAGTCACTCATTATCCATGACCACTATCAACCCTCCTACACGTTATTTTATCATCTTTTTCATTTCAATGTTCTGTCATTACAATTTCACTACAAGCTGAAGTTTACAGACTGATTTATACTTGAGTGCATTTCATGTAATTTACTCGCTAGTGCCAATATGAGAGAGCAAAGAAAATACACATGCACAACTGTCTCCAAGTCCAACTTTTTAGGAAGTGTTCCGCAGACGGAAATGCCATTGATGGGATTTAGATACTAATGAACTTTAATTCCTAGGGATCTAGGGATCCCTGACCTTATCTTCGTGACCTTTTGTCTTCCAGGATTACATCTGTACCCTTCTTACTGGCTCTGCTATATCGTCATCTGAACACTAAAGCTGGACATGAATGTTTTTCATTCCACTATGTGCCTAGCACAAAGGTTTATATGGTAGGAGTTTAAATATTTGCTGAAAGGGAGGACATTTATCAAAATAAAAGTTTTATTTTTACAGAAGAAAGGGGAAAAAAAAGTGAATCAAAGTATATATAAAGCATTCCAGGAACAGATTCTATCCCTATACTTCACTGTGGTTGGTCCGAGGGCTCACAGGGCCTCAGGTTATAACATAACGGGTCAGTCTTCCCCCTCGGACCTCAGAGAGCCTCTTGCAGTGTCGTAAAATATTCAGGATCACGTGAAACCTCTTGTCAATTTTCAAAGCAGTGAACTCCTTTATGTCAGCTTCCACTACAAAATAATGACCTAGAAGGAAAGAGATCAGAGCTGAGTTTTACAAAGTCAGCTTTCAAGATGGTTCTTTAATGCATTACATTGTGAACACGAAAATGTGGTCCTGTTTTACTTCTAGCTGCCTATGGGTAATACTAGTGTCTTGGATAATACTAGGGACTTCATAGTGTTCATGGAAAAATTCCATTATCTTATTTCAGTCCTCCATGAACTTTGTGAAGATCTCATATATACTTTTTTTACATTTTTTAACTTTTTAGTGTGAATTGAGTGAAGGTTTACAGACAAGTTCATCGGTTCTACATTCAACAAATCCTACACTTTGTTTCATCTCAGTGACTACAATCCCCTCCATGCAACAGCAGTTTTCCTGCTTCCTCCTTGTGGCTCCTATTTCCATTCCACCCTCCTTCCCATCCCTTCTCAACTCTGTGCTAAGGTAAGTGTTGTCCTTTTAATTTTGAATGATTGACCACTTCATAGTGTGCATATCTTACTAGCGTTGTTGTCCTCTCTCTATATCTACCTACTACTTGACTGAAAATTGGGCCACGAGGGTGAATTCCTTTCTAGACCTGAAGGATGATCGAGGGTCATAGTTTCAGATTGTTCCAATCTTTCTGACCAGTAAGCGCAGTCTTTTTTTTATAAATAATTTTGAGTTTTATTCCACATTTTCTTAAACTCTAATCCAGAACCTTCTAATGTGAGCCCTTTCAGAGCAGTTGTTAGTAATAGCGGGCACCATCTAGTTCTTCTGGTTTCAGACTCATGAAGACTGAAGTTCACATGTTCCATTAGCCTGCTGGACTAATTGATTCCAAACATCTTCAATTCTCATCATTCTTCTTTCTTCCGCACATAGCACCTTAGATGGCTGCTCATAAGTTTTTGAGATCCCAGATGCTATGCACCAAAGTGGGATGTAGAACACTGTCTTTATGGACTGTTAAGCCAATTGACCATGTTGTCCCCTGAGACTATAGTCCTGGGCTCCCAAACTCAGCAACTCGTTGCCTTAAGATGTTTGATAATTTAGGAAGGGTTCATCATTTTGCTCACTGTATGCTCCACCACATTTATAGTTGTGTTAGCAGGAAAGATAAATACCCATGTACAAATATCCTCTTTCAAACGCTTCTAAATCTGTGGGCATACACCCACTTTTCCTCCCATACCCAATCAGCCTGTGTCTCTGTCCAAGTATCTCCCCATGGAACACTGTTGTTCTAAGGTTGTGTATATAATACTATTTACCTCTATCTGCTTTAGCCTTTGCATACTTCCCTGTGTCTTCACCTGTCTTCATCATTCTTCCGCCAACCTCCCTCTTCTTATACATTGCCTCCCTTTCTTGTATATTGCCCTCAAGAAACAATACGGTGTCGTGGTTAAGAACATGATCCAGAGTGGCTTGATCACTTAACTTGCTGACTTTGGGCAAGTTAGTTACGCTCTTTCCTCATCTGCAACCTGGGGATAATAATAGTACCTACCTTATAATGGTATTATCAGGACTAAAGCTCTTAGGACACTACCTGGTACACAGTAAGTAAATGTTATATAGGTATAACCTACTATCATTATTTGTATTCTAATTAACAGAATACTAGATATAGTACCACAACAGATTCTAGAGTGGTATTTCTTAGCCATGGCACTACTACTGATATTTTGGGTCTGATCATTCTTTTTTAGGAGAGAGTGAGAGGTATACCCTGTATAGTGCACGCAGCATTTTAGCAGCATTCCTGTTCTCTACCCACTAGATGTTAATAGCATTCCTTACATGAGATGTAACCACCAAAAATGTCTTAAGACATTGCCAAATGTCCCCTCATGGGCAAAACTGCTTCAGTTAAGAACTACCTCTCTAGATTAGAATTTTGAGAATTAGGTTTGCTTTTCATAATGAGTTGTATGGCAAACAGTTGCCAAGTACACATGTACATGCTACCATTTTACCTTTTGTATCCTTTGTTTCTTCTTCTATAAATCTGTGATAAAGGTTTCTGACCACAGAACTCATAGATTTCTTTGGCTGATGTACAATCTTGTATTTACTAGCTACTGCCTTGTTGATTTCTTTAATGACATCATTAATTTGACAATAGGTTAAGCGAGATTTCATGTACCTATATATATAAAAAAAAACAAAAAAAAGGATATAGTTATTTCTTTTCTTTTAAGAGAACACAATCATTTTTCTTTAAAAAACACATGATGATTTTGCACAGTTGTAAAGCTACTGTACGGACTCTATGTACGAAAGCAAATGGCACCACACAGTGGATTTAATATTAGTTGTAAATGCATATTGCAAACTCTAGGGCAGCCACACAAAAAAATATTTTAAAAAAGAATTACAATTGATACATATGCTAGGAGAGAAACAGAAGCTTAAGAAATGATCAGTTAAAACTAGATAAGGCAAAAAAAGAGGGGATGATAAACAACAACAAATAGAAAACAGTTACAAACATGGTAGATATTAAACCAACTATATCAATAATCACTTTAAATGTCATATATAAATCAGGGTGCATAAAAAAGTGGTTGCGGTGGTTATGTGCGTGGAGTTGGTTCCGATTCATAGCGACCCTGTACAGGGTTTCCGAGGTTGTAAATCTTTACAGCAGCAAAAAGCCACACCTTTCTTCCACGGAGAAAGCTAGTAGTTTCCAACTGCTGATCTTGAGGTTAGCAGCCAGATTCATAACCACTTCACTACCAGAGCTCCTTGCATAAAAAAGTAAAATGTAATCATATGCTCTTCAAGAAACCCAGGCTAACAACACGGGAAGATATATTTACACCAATGTTCATAGCTGCACTATTTACAATAGCAAAAAGATGGAGCCAGCCAAAGTGCCCATCAACTGAAGAATGGATAAACAAGCTGTGGTACATA
>NW_006408539.1:1789487-1791467 GCF_000296735.1 Chrysochloris asiatica | reverse complement strand
GGTAAACAAACAAACAAAAAAGAAACCCAGGCTAAATATAATTCTAATACATTAAAAGGAGTCCTGGTGTGGCACTGCAGTTTAAAGTGTTGAACTGCAAGGTAAGTTTGAACCGCAAGGTCAGCAGTTCAAGCTTACCAGCCACTCCTCAGAAACCCTATTCAGGGTTACTATGGGTTGGAACCCACTTGATGAGACTTAACAGCAACAACAATACATTTTAAAAAGTAAAAGGACGAATAAAGACATACCTAAATTTAATGAAAATAAAGCTGGCATATGTATATACATTAATTTCAGACAAAACAAACTTTAGAATAAGAAAAACTATCAAGCATAAAGAAGGGCATTTCTGAATGAGAAAGGGTCAAATCTCCCAAGATACAGCTACCTATAATGTGCATGCAATTAGCAACAAAGTGTCGAAATACATGGGGCAAACCAGATAGTACAAGGAGAAACAAGACAAATCCACTACAAATGGGGACTTCAACACCCCTCTCTCAGTAATTGACAGATGCAGCAGGCAGAAAATCAGTAAGGATATAGTTGAACTGAGCACCACATCAATCAACTGAATTTAATTGACATTTATAGAATACTTCATGCAACAATAGCAGGTATACATTCTTCACATGCAGCATTCACCAAGACAGACTACATTCTAGGTCATAAATCAGACTTCAGAAAATTTCAAAGAATATAAATCATACAAAGTATGCTTTCAGACCACAATGGAATTAAACTAAGAAATCAATAACAGAAAGGTAACTAGAAAATGTCAAAATATTTGGAAATTAAATAACATACTTCTAAATATCACAGAGATCACACAAGTGGTCTCGAGAAATTTTAAAATATTTTGAAGTAAAGAAAAATGAAAATATGACATCAAAATTAAGGGAGTAACCCTTACTTACTACTAGTGAGAATGCAAAATGGTCCAGACGCTGTTTAAACATTTTGGCAATTCCTCAACATAGGGAGCGCGGTGGCTCGGTACAATAAGCAATGTACTGTGAACTACAATGGCGGCAGTTCAAGAGAACCAGCTGCTCTTCAAGAGAAAGATAACGCTTTCTGCTCCCTCAACAATGTACAGCCTCGGAATATACTCAATGGCATTAACAACCAAAACTGTTAAATGCCATAAATTTCAACTCATAGCTACCCTGTATAGGGTTTCTGAGGAGCAGCTGGTGAGCTTGAACCACCGACCTTGCAGTCTAGCACATTAACCCACAGCGCCACACCAGGGCTCCAATATATTAGAAAAGAAAGAATATCTAAAATCAATAACCTAAGCTTCCACTTTAGAACACTAGAGAAAAAAGAGCAATATAAACCCAAGGCAAGAAGAAAAGAATATATCAATATTAGGGTAGAAATCAGTGACACTGAAAATAGGAAAACAATAGAGAAACTCAATGAAGAAAAAGCTGGTCTTTGAAAACAGTCTATAAAATTGGTAAACTTGGTCATTGGTGATATTGGTTGTGTGCCAATGAATTAGTTCTGACTTACAGCGACCCTGTATAGGGTTTCCGAGGCCATAATCTTTTTGGGAGCAGAAAGCCTCATCTTTCTCCTGCAGAGCAGCTGGTGGATTTCAACCGCTGACCTTATAATTAGCAGCCCAACACATAATCCACTACGCCACCAGAGGTCCTAGACGTCATTGTTGTTGCTGTTGTAAAGTGCCATAGAGTCAGTTCCAACTCATAGCCACCCTCTACAGGGTTTCCAAGGAGCAGGAAATTAAAACTACCACACTTCTATCAGACTCCCACTGTGGTACTGGAGGAAAAGCACTGGACCTCAAGGTTGGTTTGAACTACAAGGTTGTTGGTTCAAACTCACCAGCCGCTCCTCAGAAACCCTATACAAGGTCACTATCAATCGGGACCAACTCAGCGGCACTTAACAACAGCAACACATCTATCAGAAGAAGCCCTGGGGGTTACAAGTTGGGCTGCAAAC
>NW_006408539.1:1786656-1787857 GCF_000296735.1 Chrysochloris asiatica | reverse complement strand
AATGACATGCATTCATCCTTAAAAAGAACACTTCAAGATCTACCTGGAAGTACAGTGCTGTCTGACAGGATAAGATCAACAGGACTACCAGGAGGACCATCTAATACCACTATTATTCAAATTTGCATACCAGCCACTAAAGCCAGTGATGGTGACATTGAAGAGTTCTACCTACTACTGCAGTCTGAAATTGATCAAACGTGTATTGATAATTGTTGGTGATTGGAATGCAAAAGCTAGAAAAAAAGAGGAAGGATCAGCAGTTGGAAAATACAGCCTTGATTACAGAAATGATGCTGGAGATTGCACAATAGAATTTTGTGAGACCAATGACTTCTTCATGCAAATACCTTTTCTAAACACCATAAAAGACAACTATATACACAGACCTCACTAGATGGACTACAGAGAAATCAAATTGTCTACATCCATGGAAAGAGATGGTAGAAAAGCTCAATATCATCAGTCAAAACATGGCCAGGGCAGACTGTGGAATAGACCATAAATAATTGCTTATATGAAAGTTCAGGATGAAGCTGAAGAAAACTAAAACAAGTAAACAGGGCCAAAGCATGACCTTGAATATATTCTACCCAAATTCAGAGATCATCTCAAGATCAGATCTGCTGCATTAGACACTAATGACTGAAGACCAGAAGAGTAGTGGAAAGACATCAAAAGCATCATACAGGAAGAAAGCAAAAGTTAATTAAGAAGACAAAAATGACCAAAATGGATGTCAGAGGAGACTCTGAAATTTGTTCTTGAGCATAGAGATTCTAATGTAAATGGAAGAAATGAGGAAGCAAAAGAGTTGAGCATAAAATTTCAAAAAGCAGTTTGAGAAGAGCGAGTCAAATATTACAGTGACATGTGCAAAGACCTGAAGTTAGAATACGAAAAGGGAAGAACGTGCTCAGCATTTCTCTCAAGCTGAAAGAAATGAAAGAAAATTCAAGCCTCGAGTTTCAATAGTGAAGGATTCTATGTGACAACTATTAAAGATGGGTGGAATATATAGTCACTGTATCAAAAAAGACATAGACAATTTTCAACCATTTCAAGGGTAGCATATGATCAAGAGCTAATGGTACTGAAAGAAGAAGTCCAAGATGCACTGAAAGCATTGACAAAGAACAAGGCTCCAGGAACTGATGGAATATAAATTGAAATATTTCAACAAACTGAGGCATCATTAGAG
>NW_006408539.1:1784458-1785586 GCF_000296735.1 Chrysochloris asiatica | reverse complement strand
ACCAGTCCCTGGAGAAGGACATCATGCTTGGTAAAGTGGAGGGTCAGTGAAAAAGAGGCAGAATTCTCAATGAGATGGATTGGCACAGTGGCAGCAAATGGGCTCAAGCCTAACAACTGTGATGACGCAGAACCAGGCAGTGTTTCGTTCTATTGTGAACAGCATCACTGTGAGTTGGAACCAGCTTGACAGCACCCAACAACAAATAGATGGAGTTCCATAATTGGGTCCCCATTAGCGTCATCTTTAAAATCTGGAATTTCCACAAAAGCAAAGACCTTCTGAGGAAGGTAGATTGTCTTACTGATCCCTGTATTCTTGTCAGAGACCCAGGGCCTGGAAAAGAGCACAGACTCAGACAAGTGATACAAGTTTAAGGAACAACAGAAACCAAACAAACTCAGCGTTCTCCATTCTGTATCTCAATCCTGTATAAGACACTCAATTTCCTAAAATTCCTGTAAAATGGAGCAAAAAGGATTTTACTTCGAAAAAATCTTTGGGTCTAACTGTATCACAAAAGGGTCCTGGGGGGAAAAATAAAAAATGGGTCCTGGAAAGGACCTAAGCATGCACTGCTACATTACCAGAACGCTCTCTGGAAAGAGGTTTTTAAATTAAAGGCGCAATTTAAAGCATCTTTAAGGAAAATTTCCTTCATTTTCACATTACAATGTAAAGTCATTTAGAAAAGATCAAGAACACAGCATATTAGTCCATATAATCCAGCTTTATGGTTTAAACAATCATTACACTGATTAAAGACACAATTAAGCCTTAAAATGGGCTGTAAATACTTACGCAGGAACACCACTGAACTCATCAGAAGTTATAAATGCAATTTCCTTAATGTTTGTTTGTCCTTTTGGGGGCTTATTTACGGGTACAGGTCCCACAACGTTGACTGGTTCTTCAGGGTTCACATCTGATCCTTTTTCACTACACAATAGAGACACATACATGTATAAGTAATCATCAGAATTAAGCACAAACTGAAAAGTCCCAACTGAAAATAATCCATATTAAATATAAAAGACATCCTGTCACAGCAACTTTGTAGCCAACATTTTTTTTTTAACCTGGAGCGCCACACCAGGACTCCAATTGGAGTCTGTTTGTTGTTGTTGT